>NW_023330639.1:63579-134721 GCF_011100685.1 Canis lupus familiaris | reverse complement strand
AAGATGATAGGGGATTACTTCAGTGACCAAGACCCACGTGTCAGAAAGCAGCTATAAAAGCCATGTTGCAGCTTCATGAGAGAGGACTGAAATTACACCAAGCAATTTATAATCAGGCCTGTAAATTGTTGTCTGATGACTATGAACAAGGGCGCAGTGCTGCAGTCCAACTTATCTGGGTTGTCAGTCAGCTCTATCCTGAAAGCGTTGTCTCCATTCCTTCTCCTAATGAAGAAATTCGCTTAGTTGGTGATGCATTTGGAAAAATTTGCCCCATGGTCAATGATGGCTCCTGGGTGGTTCGAGTTCAGGCTGCAAAGCTGTTGGGCTCAATGGAACAAGTCAGTTCTCATTTCCTGGAGCAAACACTCGACAAGAAGCTCATGTCCGATCTCAGGAGAAAATGCACTGCACATGAACATGCCAAGGAACTTTACAGGTCAGGAGAGTTTTCCAGTGGCAGAAAGTGAGGAGGTGATGCTCCCAAAGAAGAAATAGATACAGGAGCTGTGAACTTGATTGAGTCAGGAGCTTGTGGAGCCTTTGTTCAGGGATTGGAAGATGAGATGTATGAGGTCCTCATTGCTGCTGTGGAGGCTCTCTGCGTGCTGGCCCAATCTTCACCTTCTTTTGCGGAGAAGTGCCGCCCTGATTTCCTGGTTGACATGTTTAATGATGAAATTGAGGAAGTACATCTGCAGCCCATACACAGCATGAGAAAAATTTCTAATAATATCACTCTCCGAGAGGATCAGCTTGACACTGTCCTGGCTGTGTTAGAGGATTCATCCAGAGATATTCGAGAGGCTCTTCATGAACTTTTATGCTGTACTAATGTTTCGACTAAAGAAGGGATTCATCTTGCACTGGCGGAGCTGCTGAAAAATTTAACCAAGTACCCTACTGATAGGGACTCTATATGGAAGTGCTTGAAGTTTCTGGGAAGTCGGCATCCAACCCTGGTGCTTCCCTTGGTGCCAGAGCTCCTGAGCACCCATCCGTTTTTTGACACAGCTGAACCAGACATGGATGAACCAGCTTACATTGCAGTTTTGGTTCTTATTTTTAATGCTGCTAAAACCTGTTCAACAATGCCAGCACTGTTCTCAGATCATACCTTCAGGCATTATGCCTACCTCTGAGACAGTCTTTCTCATCTTGTTCCTGCCTTAAGGTTACCAGGTAGAAAACTAGTGTCATCGGCCATTTCTCCCGGTATTGCGCCCCATGAGGACCCATCCCATCAGTTCCTGCAGCAGAGCTCTGAAAGGGTGTACAGTCTTCAGAGCACCGGAACCCTCAGGGAACCCAGAAGCTGCTGGAGTTCACCATCCAGGATCTTCAAAAACGTGGAGAACTTCAGTCTGAACTAGCAGGAGTCGCTGCTAGGAGTTCTCGGCTACCTATCTTTGGTGTCAGCTTCTTCTCCTCAAGGCCTTGCAAGAAAAGCTCTGGAATGTGGCTGCCCCTTTATATTTGAAGCAGAGTGACTTGGCCTCCACAGCAGCAAAACAGATCATGGAAGAGACCTACCAAATGGAGTTCATGTACAGTGGTGTGGAGAATAAACAGGTGGTGATTATACATCACCTGAGGCTGCAGGCCAAAGCCTTGCAACTTATAGTAACAGCACGGACTACTCGAGGAGTTGACCCCTTATTTGGGATGTGTCAAAACTTTTTACAGGAAGTGGACTTTTTTCAGAGGTGTTTTATTGCGGATTTGCCCCACCTAAAGGACAGCTTTGTGGACAAACTTCTTGACCTTATGCCCCGACTCATGACATCCAAACCTGTGGAAGTGGTCAAAATTCTATGGACCATGCTGAGGCAGAGTACCTTCTTGCACCTCCCCCTTCCAGAGCAGATCCACACACTTCAGCCAGCATCATTGAGCCAGCAGGTGAGTCAGACAACCCCTTGCAGTTTACATCTGGATTGGTTGTGGCCCTGCATGTCGATGCGACCCTGGAAAATGTCCAGGACCCTCAGAGTGCTGTGAAGGTCCAGGTCTTCTATCCAGATGGCCAGGCTCAGATGATTCATCCTAAGCCGGCAGACTTGCAGAATCCTGGCCCAGGGCGCCACCGGCTTATCACTCAGGTGTACCCCTCCCATACTGCCTGGACAGAACCATGCCAGGTGGATGTGAGGCTGCTGCTGGCCTACAACTCCAATTCCCGCATTCCCAAATCCCCCTGGATTGACGGTGGCGAAGTGTCACCCCAGGTGGAAACCAGCATCGAGGGCACCATCCCCTTCAGCAAGTCTGTGAAAGTTTCCATAATGCCCAAACCTGCAAGGCGCTGAGTCACAAGCATTGTGTAGAGCTAAAGCTGAGAAAGACCTTCTTAGGTAGCAGAGTGAGCCCGAAGCCTAGAGCACTTCACCTGGAGCCGGCGTATGGGCATGAGCACCATCACCCTTATCGTCTCATCTGGTATCAAACACAAAATAAATTATTTGCATTAAAAAAACAAAAACCTTCAAGTCCACACCTCTTCCTTCCCTGACTCCCCCCACCACCTCAATAAAGTTGAGAAAACAACAACAACAACAACAAGAATCTGTGGTCTATGATACAATGGAATATTACTCAGCCATTAGAAACGACAAATGCCGTGAAAGGAGAGTGATGTTTGTCTACTTGTTGGGTTCATGTTGTTGTACGTGTGTGTGCAGCCAACCAGCAGTGCTCATTATGTACCAGATCATCTACTAAGAATAGTCTTTTACCCAAAACCAGGAAAGAGGAGAGAGAAAGAACTAGTTTTGAGAGCTTTTTGATTTGGAAAAAGCATTACAAAAATCACAATTTTCATTATACAGTAAGGGAGTAGCTTCCTTCATTCTCGTGAGGATTAACGATAGAGGGAGTCCTGTGAAATGAAGACCACTTTGTATTCCAATTTAATTTCTTGAATTTCTTAATTGTTTCCTTTTCTTTTTGGTTTTTACTGACATTCAAAAACTGAAAAACTTCTAGCTCATAACTTTGTTGCATTTCTAGGTCCTTGCAGCAACAAAAGGAGATTGTCATATTAGGACTAGAACTTTAAGTGAGTCCTAAAGTATTGGAAGAAAATTCTAAAATATACATTGAGGTTCTACAAGGAAAAGATTGAGTTTAAACAAAAGAGCCTGAGCTAATTCTTCCAGAAGGTTTGTTACTTTGAATTCAGAGCCCTTTTACAAGTATATTAGAAAAATAAGTAGTCCCACAGTATCAGTCGATTCATGTATAAATGAGAAGAGGGCTAACATTAATGAAACTACCTCTAAAGTAGTTGACTGCCAAGCTGATTGTTAAATTGGTTATTATGGAAACAGGAGAACCAACTCACACACTTAGAAATGAGGTCCCAGACTGGAAGCACTGGTAAATGTAGCTGCTCATAATCTAAGTTAAATAATTCCTTGACAATCTGAGTAGATCTATATCATCATGGTGGTCTTATATGTAATTTAGGGTGTTTAGTAGGAAATTATTGAATGGACTTCATGATTCTCTAGAGCTTATTTTTGAGAGGTGCTAGTGAATCAGGAGGGAAAAAAATAAATGCTCAAAAAAGTCCTATTGCCATCTTACACATTTGGGGAAACTGTAAGAATATGTCCAAAGAATCTTGGTCTTCAATACTTTTATATACAGTAATAACTAACACCATAAAATAGCACTTATTTAGATAGAATTGATGGTAGACGTGGCAGTACTACATCCTTTTCTACAATGTCTGAGTGTTTGTAGTACTTAAGACCTTTCCATCAGGCATCAACATTAAATATTGAATACCTCTAGAAAGTGTGAAAATAATTTTGTCTTTGGAAGTAGTTAACGTGCAGTTTTTCCGTGTGTCCCATTGGACTTTTCTAGTGATGATTCTCCTAGGATGCTTTATCAGTAGGTGTCTGGATTTTATGGACTAAAAAGGTGATATTTTCTTTTATAATTGAAATCTGTAAATTATCTTTATACTTAATTTTCTATGTCCATTCATAGCAAAAAGTAAGCAAAATATCCCAAGACAAAGAATGATGGTTCCCCCCCCACCAAACCTTGAGCATAACCGTTGAGGAACAAGAACTGTCGGAGATCTATGTGTGTGTATCTGTACATACATCCATGCATACATGGCAAGATTTAACAGAAATCACAATTCCGACATCATCTGTGGTTTATGTCACAGCTCTTCTCTGTCATCAGCCTCTGTTTTTCTCTTTGGGCTTTCGTTGAAAAATACTCAGCCTCATATCTTTTGCTCTGAGACTTTAACTGTAATCCTTGAATTCTTAATTTCAGTTCAGAAACCCTAGTCGTAGAACTCATGAGTCTCCAGATTTCCATGACTGTCACCAAAAATTGAAAATCCTATAGGTTTGCCTTTTTTTTTTAAACTAAAGACTTAAAAGCAAGAAAAGAAAAAAAATGCTTCTTTCTGTCTTGACAAACATGAGGAAGAAACTGCAAACAGGAATACAGGTGGAAGCAACTCCTTCTGTAGCCTCCCCTTGTACTTTTAAAAGAGTTTTGTCATGGGGTTAATGATGGAGAAAGTTGACAACAGGCATTGTATATGTCTGCTGTTCGCAAACTGTATTGTGTGACCGTATTTTTTTCCCAGTCATTGAAAGGATTCTCCCAGTGTGATACCTCTTAATTTAAAGAAAAAAGTGTTTTTTTCTCCTGTAAAATAGTCATCATTTGGAACTGGAGGGTATTACGCTCAGTGAAGTAAGTCAATCGGAGAAGGGCAAACATTATAATGTCTCATTCTTTTGGGGCATATAAAAATAGTGAAAAGGAATAAAGGGGAAAGGAGAAAAAATGAGTGGGAAATATCAGAAAGGGAGACAGAACATGACAGACTCCTCACTCTGGAAAATGAACAAGGGGTGGAAGAAAAGGAGGTAGGGTGGGGGTGTGTGGGTGACTGGGTGACGAACATTGAGGGGGACACTTGATGGGATGAGTGCTGGGTGTTATGCTATATGTTGGCAAACTGAACTCCAATAAAAAAAATCATCATTATTTTATGACATTTATAAAATGCAGTAAAAGATAAGGAAACCATCCTGAGAGGCAGGATGCCTCTCTCATTTGGCCAGCTTTTTAACATGTTCTACTTATTTTCCTCCCTTATTATTTAAGGCTTTTTTGTATGTATGCACTGTCTTTTTTATTGGCTATATTTTTGAGGAAGAAGCTCTTCAATTTACAGGTGCTGTATATTTTATAGTCATAAATTCATTGATTTCTAGAAATACACATTTGCTTCCATGTATCCATTAGAGTGCAACAATCCTGAACTCCTAGGGATTTTTCACTGATGAAAGTTGTTTTTATACTTCCCTGTTGTATTGAAGCAGGTCTGAAGACCAGGAAGAAAGCTGACTAGTGATCTGAATTGCAAAATGTTGAGAACTAACCAGTGGGTTGTCATGGTGCCTAATGACTCTTGTGTGTGTGTGTGTGTGTGTGCCTAATGACTCTTAAGTACAAAGGAAGTTTATTAATTATTTGAAGTAAAGACAACACAGTCATTTGTAGGAGATCCTTAGCTAGAAAGTTTTAATATTCTTTGAAGAAATCAATACAACCAAACCTTAGAAAGTTTTAGAAGTTACCAAAAAATCAAAACCTGAGCTGCAAAAAAGAAAAGTCATGTATCTGAGGTGACAAACGTAAGGGAAGCAAGCAAGTGCAGGAAAGCTGGAAGCTCTCGATTGGTTGTGGCCACAGAGAGTTTGGACAAGACAGCAGGATGTGCCACTTTTGTTTTGTAGGGAAGTGTCATTTGTGACCGTCATATTTGTAAATGGGTTTTCCGTTGGTTTTGGCGGCAACAATGTTTGCCACTCCTCTGGTCTAACTGGACCGAGACATCCCTCACTTCTATTACCGCTAGTCCATGTGTGCAGTGCTGTTGGTTGGCTTTGGAAATGTGAACTTTGTGGATAAAACAGGGAAGTTTCTCTGGCATCGAGTGGCACACAAGGCTCTGTAGGGATGGTGTGTGTGCATGCGTGCGCATGAGATACTCTCATAACAGGAAATATACAGTACTCAATTTCATCAACAGTAGCTCAAATTTAGTTACTGAAACAGGTTTCAATGAACATTGTATTCTCTGCTTCAGGTTTTTGTAGAAGTGACAAAATTGGACAGTGTAATACCGTAAAGAACTACAAATTCACTAGAATATAGCTGACCTCCCCACAACGTGGGGATTAGGGGTCCCGACAGCATCCCCCAGCACAGCTGAAAATCCACGTATAATTTTTGATTCTGCCAAAACTTGACTGTTAGTTAGTAGCCCACTGTTGATTGGAACCTTACCGATGATATAACCAGTAGATTAATATGTATCTTACAATGAAGTGAGCTAGGGAAAAGAAAATGTTATTAAAATCATAAGGAAGAGGGGCGCCTGGGTGGTGCAGCCATTGGGCTCCTGGGCGATGCCGTCAGTTAAGTGCCTGACTCTTGGATTTGGCTCAGCTCATGATCTCATGGTCTCTGGATCAAGCCCTGCATCGGGACTCATGCTCAGCAGTGAGTCTACTTGGAATTCTCTCCCTCTGCCCCTCCAACTCGTGTACACACTCTTTCTCATTCTCTCTTAAATGACTAAATCTTTAAAAAAAGAAAATCATGGGAGTAAAGACATCTATGGTGCTGTACTGTATAAAGAAGTGGACCCATACAATGCAAACACATGTTGTTCAAGTAACAACTGTACTCTTACTATATATATCCCACTTATTAAACTGTGATCATTAGACAGTCATCAGCAGTTGTCCCTAAGGCTAATGAGCTTTTTTTTCTCTCTCTCCTACTCCTAGTCTGCAGAACAGGAATGCTGCCCCTCTCTACTGCATTAGCAGGAAAAGATCTCTGAGGGCAATTTAGAAGACCTGGTGTCTGTTTCCACGATTGCCCTTTCCAAGCTGGGTCACCTTTCCTCACTCCATGGGCCTTTGTTCTGTTATGTGTGCTTGAATAGCAGACAGTCGTCAACCAGTCTCATACAGTATAATCTAGTTGGAAATCTCTGAGCGCAGGACTTACACGACAGCCACCCCGCCCCGGATCCCCTGCCCTGCGTGCCCGCTCTTCGTGGTGCTCGCCACCTTGTGACATGTTACAGATTTATTCAGTCATTGTCTCTTCCACCTGCGGAGGAAGACCAAACCCTGTGGATGGGGGCAGTCGCCTGATGTGTTTTGCCCATCGCTGTGTCATCAGCGCCTGCGTCAGAGCGTGTCGGAAACCACATGAAGCTCGTGGTGAATGTTTCTGGAATGAGTTAGTTATTAGGATCCAAACTGTATTTCTGGGTAATAATTTAGAGATCACTAAAAACTAAGTTCCTATGATAAGGGTTTTAGGTGTCTGCCAGTCGGCTTTATGACGTTCTTTGGTTTGCATGAAAAACTCTATTCCTCCTACAGGATAGAATTCGAAGAGCAATTTATATTTAGAAGATGTTTATAATAAGCCTTATGGGCCCAGTTTATCGCAGTGATCTCTTGTTATTCAAATGCTATATTTTCTCTAATGTAGATTGTACGGTTGTGCCTGGGAGGCATGTGCACTGCATGAAAGTAGGATCTGTGAGGCCCTCTAGCCATCATCACACCATATGGCTATTCCTGTAGATACTTACTTAAACCACAAAATATTTGCACATTGCTTTCTTTCTTAGCAAGTAGAAAATATACATGATAATAAAAATGTTACCTGATAGAAGAAATTTAATTTATTCATTTCACAGTTAAGAGTCTGACAATGAGAGATCTGTCCTAAATGGCTACCTACTTATGCATCATGCTTATTATGTGTCAGATTGAAATATTTCCCATAATCCTGGTAAGTTGAGGAGTAAGGCCCACCTGAGCGCGACCCGAACGCAAGGGCACGAGGCTTTGCACGAGGCGTGGTGCATGGCAATTGGTCTTTTCTGTTTATAGTCACTCCGGGGTGGGGGCCGGGTCTGGAGTGAGATCATCTCCTGTCCTGCCTTCCGTGCTGTTTGTAGGTGGACACCTCCCACATTTGTCATTCTCCCACTGAATTGTATATCCAACTACTCATGTAACCTCTCCTCCAGTTTCTGCAAATAAACATGATCTCACCACACATACTCCTCTGTATTCTTCACCCCTGTGACTTGACTGCAAGGCTGTCTTCCCAGTTACTCAGCCTCCAGACCTCAGAGTTGTCTTTAATTCCTTGCTGTCTTTCAAACCCCCATCCAGTGCATCAGAAAAAAAAAACCTTTTATCTTGACCTTCAATATAGATCCAGAATCCAGCTGTTTTCTATTATCTCCACTGCTAGATACTAATTCAAGTGACCATCTTCTCTTGCCTGAATTCTTCAGAAGCCTTTTGTGGGGTTTTCCTGCCTTTCCCCATGCCCCGCTGTGAGATTCTACATGGAGCAGCCATCTCGATCCACTTAAAGCAAAAGTAAGATCCTATAACTCTTCTGAAACCATTTGAAGGCTCATTCAGCTCAGTCACTGTAAAAGCCAAAGTGGGGATGGTGGTCAAAAGGCCTACGTGATCTGTCTGCCCTTCCTTGTCTCTTTTATCACAACCTCTATGTCTGCCTTCCTGACCACTCTGCATCTTCCTTTACTGTTTCTCAGAAACCCATACAAGTTCCCACTCTTGGACTCATTCTAGCTCATTCCCTTGCCTAGAAAATTCTTTGACTTGAATTTCTCTTAGAGAGCCTTCACTTGCTTCAAGTCTTTTCCCAGAGGTAAACTGTTCATGAAGGCCTACATTGATCATTTATTCTAACTGTAAATCCCATCTCGCTGGCACCCCTCATTTCCGTTGTCCTGCTCCATTTTTTCTTTGCTACATGTCTCTTTCTAAAATGCGATGTGATGTTTTGTATTCGTTGCTAATTACTGGTTTCCCACTCTAGAAGCTTCACCAGAGCAGGCACTTTTGCATCTCTTTGTCTCTGCTGTACCCAATGAGGTGAAGACCATGCTTTACACAAGATAATAGCTTATTGAATAATTGAACAAATAAACTATGAGATACAGAATTTCCACTCACTCATTGGACAGATATATTGAGTGCCAATGATTGCAGTCCCTGTACCAGGCATTGCCATACAGTAGAAAGCAAAAGACCCATGTTCCCATGGAGCTTTCTCACGGCCTACTCAGAGGACAGTCACTTTAGAAATATTCATACTGACAAGTGCCTACAAGAAACGTGGGAAAGGTGCTATGAAAGAAAATGACAATGTACCATAAAATATCATAATGGAGAGAACTAGCTCTTAAATTAGAGGTTCAGGGAAGACCCCGTTAAAGAAGTAACATATGTGATGAATGTTGTAAGGCTAAGGCTAAGTTCCTACATAGGAAATCTTAATAGCCATTGAGATGTTGAAGAATGTAAAAAAAATATTGATGGGAGTCTCCAAGATTGAGAAAGATTGAAAAAATGGTCAGGGAAGGTGGAACATAATGAATAGATAGATAGGAGAGCAGCATTAGATGTGACTAAAGTCAGCATGGACTAGATCACACCAGGATTTATTGGCTCAGAGGGTTTTGATTTCATCCAAGGTACAAAGAGAAGACTTTGAAGAGAACTAATAAGCAAAGTAACAACATAATGATGTTTGGGGCTTTCACTATTAGGCTACCTGTTGTGGGTTTGGGAACGATTCAGAAAAGAACAGAGTTAGGGACACCTGGTGTGGGGGGGATCAGTCGGTTGAGCCTTTGCCTTTCGGCTCAGGTCAGGATCCCTGCCCAGTGGGGCATCTGCTTCTCCCTCTCCCTCTGCCTCTCCCCGCTCCGACTCATGCACTCTCTCTCATGGTCTCTCTCAAAGAGATAAAAGTCATCTTTAAAAAATTGAAAAGACTTGAGTTACAAGTGGGAAGGCTAGCCAGAATGCAATGATATTAGTTCTAGTGAGAGATGACAATGGGACATATAAATGTGACCTGGGTGCTGAATATAGAGAAGAAAATAATAAGATGGATGAAAAGTATATTTTAAATTAGAACGGTCATGGGTTAGATGTAGAAACAGATATGGCTGCCTGGTTTCAGTCATCAGCAAATGGATGGATACAGGTAGATAGAAATGTTGGGGTGAGAAACAGATAATAACATAATGAATCATTGACCACCTTTGTAGGGAGATGGGGATTAGGAAGCAGATGATCGGGATCCCTGGGTGGCTAAGCGGTTTGGTGCCTGCCTTTGTCCCAGGGCACGATCCTGGAGTCCCGGGATCGAGTCCCACGTCAGGCTCCCAGCATGAAGCCTGCTTCTCCCTCCTCCTGTGTCTCTGTCTCTCTCTTTCTCTCTCTATATCTATCATGAATAAATAAATCTTTTTAAAAAAAGGAGATGATAAAAAAAAATTAAGTCCATTGTTGAGTTAATCGGGTTCATTTTGGTGATCATCCCATATATTTATACATGTTGTCCCATATTGGTCCCAGAAGGCTCTGAAAGAGTGCCTGAGTCTCACAGTTTTGCGTGGAATGAACAACGGGCTAGACACTTCAGGCACGGAAAGCTTGTGAGATGGTGTGTAATATCCATCATCCTGAGTATCTCTTTTCATCCTCACACCAGTAAATGTCGAGTCCGTCTTCCTCAGTTCTCGTCTTCAGGGTCTCGGCTTGGAAAAATCTCCACCTGCTCCTCCTTTGTTTTGACTTTTGGTTGTGATTTTTTTTTTTTGAGTCTGGGTAGACCAGATGGGACCAGGTGAGGAGCAAGGATTTGGCCTACAGCAAAGCTTGGGAAGGAATGTAAATATCGTGAGCCCCGAGAGAACAAAGCCCACAGCAGAATGTCCATGTGAATGAATCACCGACACGGCAAGCCTGGACACAGGACAGGGTAGGTATTCTAGGGGTCCAAACTTGGCAGGGGACACAATGAGAAATGGGGAAAGCATGCAGCTGCAAAAGGTGTCCCCATAACAGGACAGCCACAGGCAGAGGTGGTATTCAAGAGTTCAGATAAAGGGTGGCACCTCATTGTTTTGGAGAAACACACTGAGAATGCAGTTTGGGAAGCTAGGATTGTTAAGAGGCCCATGTGATGGAACAATCAGAATATCCTTGCAGAGCAGTTTCATCACTAGTGTTCAGTGCCCTTCTTGAATTCCTGGGTGAGACCAACACGTGCACCAGATGAAGCCGAGCCAAGCCCGAGGCAGTGACGTGTACAGACTGTCGATTATGGTATAGAATGATTCCTCCGGTGAGCCTTCACTCACATCTACTCCTGGGTCGAGCAGTTTCTTGTTGCCTCTGCTGCATTGTTAAGTTTGACACCCCATGGACTGGTGGTCTCATCATCGTCTCTTAGAGTTCGAAGACTCAGCCAAATGAATAGGTAACATCCTACTTGCTCTTCTCTTACTTTTAATCATAGTAGTTGCCTAAAAGGGTGACTCATGTATTCAAGGCCTTGAGGAGTCATTAGTGAGAAATTGAAACAAATGTGAAGATCCAGAAAGACCGTACCTTTCTGCTTCAAATTCCCACGTGTCTGTTTCTCATTGACTTTGCGTGCTATCAAATCACAATGACTGAGGCTCCCCGGAACCATTGAGAAAAGTATTGTGTGTCATCTAAGCTGGGATGTATTTAAAACACTGCATTATCACTTTGCTAAATAAGATCTGTTTTTTTTTTTCCACGTCTGAAGCTAGATGTGGTCCGATTCATCTACAAATTCCAAAGAACATTGCCTAATACCAGATACCATGAGCCTGTTTCAAAGCCAAGAGTGAATGATGTCTGGAATTTATGTCCCTGCCAGTTTCACACATATTGAAATGATATAGTTCCTAACAACATAGAGATTAGCTGTCACAGTCTTTAAGTGGCAGTTTGGTACAAAAGACCATGGTTTTTGTCAGGTTTAATCTGATTGGTAGTGAACTGGAAGAGAGAGGCCAGGCAAAAGTTGGTGGAAACAGGCTTTTATTTTTATTTATTTATTTTGTTTGAAAACAGGCTTTTAATGGGATGCGCTCCCTGGCTAGGTTCTGAGGCCCGCAGGGGAGAGAGAGCGAGGGGGGGAGTCACACCCAAGCAAACTGCAGGGGGGGTCTATAAAGAGTTTTCCTCTGGAAGATGGGGGCGGGGCGGCATTCCAATTAGGGCAAGGGTTACAGGTCTTTGGGTGCTCAGTTAGGGTAGGGCCGCAAGGCGGCCTTATTGGGAGGTTGCTGGCCTGGGGTCAGCCATTTTGAGGTCCCCAGTCTCCCCAGCCCAACATTCAGATCTTTTTGTTATGTTATAATGGGGCGATGATTCAGATCCGGCTGCTTCCTGCTGATTTAGGGGCGTCGTGGTGCCTGTCGGAGGTGGGCAGGCCAGCGTAGGGGTGTAAAACAAGTTGGTTGACTGATAACCGAGATCTTTCGCGGATTCCTTCCTTGATGATTCAGAGAGAGCAAGGGACCACCATTAATAGTATGCCAATGATTAGGAGTGGGCTTAGAGAGAGGAGGAGCCATATGGTTAGTGGGGTCTGCCACCATTGGGGTGTAGTTGGGTCGACAGGGTGATACCGTTTTTGGAGAGACTCACGAACTTTGGCGAGGACGTGGAGATTGCTTTCAACTACACCTGTTTCGTTGATGTAGTAGTAGCAATCTTCATTGAGACACATACAAGTTCCTCCTTTCTTGGCCGTGAGGAGGTCCAAGACACGTCGGTTCTGAAGAGCTACCTGGGCCACCGGGTTTATTTGGCGTTGTCGGGAAGCAAAAGACTCTGCCAAAGCCTCGATAGCCATTTGAAGCCTCTCGGATAGGTCCCTGGAGGAATCTACAGAGTAGAATAAGGGCCCCTTACCCAGTGGTCACCAGGGTTGAGGCCAGGGAGACCCTGACAACCAGTGGGAGAAAGATCACTCGTTTCTGCTTTTCCAGGGGGCTGATGAGGAGGGCTACTTCTGCCTGACTATAGATAGTTAATCGCGGAACTAGGGAGACAGTCAGGAGCGAGGCAGAGGTATTGAGAGATTGAGATAGGGTGCCATGGCACCAAAAGAATCAGGCAATAGCAGCATGATGAGAGGTGACGTTTTGACCGGGTGACGTTGCACAGGGATGAGTTAGGGGCAGAATAACAGAAGGGGAATTGATGGTTGAGAGGGTCAGTAAATAGGGCAACATTAGTGAGAGAGGGATGAGGCAGGCACTGGAGGTGTGGGTGCGGGGCTGGTGCAGCTGAATGCACTTGGGGAGGGGAATGGCCACAAGGGGAGTTTTGCCTAAAGCGGCACAGATAAAACAGTGGGACAGATTGCCCATGCAGGAAAGGCTGGCGAGGGAAGTGCCTTGTTGGATAAGTTTTATCCAGGAGAAGGGGCCCTGGTCCTGAGTTGGGTTAGCCTGTAGGTGGGTGCTCCTGGAGTAGGGGTGACTGAATCCACATGGGCCCACAGGAGGGCTCTTAGAAGAGTTAGGGAAGGTAGGTAAGTAAGATAGGAGAGGAGGAGGTGATGATGGAAGATTTTAAGTGAGCAGGAAGGGCCACCCCGTAGAGAAGCTCAAAGGGACTTAGGCCCGATGGCCCTCTAGGGGTGGCTCTGAGCCTTGTTAAAGCCAGCGGGAGGAGGTTGGCCTGGACAGGTGGAGTTTCAAGGGTAAGTTTGGGTGAGATGTTCTTTGAGAAGGCCGTTGGCCCACTCTACCTTACCCGAAGACTGGGGGTGATATGGGATATGGAGTTTCCAGGTAATATTTAGGCTCTCGGAGTCTTGCCGGGTGATGCTGGAGATGAAAGCCGGGCTGTTGTCAGATTGTAGGATCTCCAGGAGGCTGAATCTCAGAATGATCTGTTCGATGAGTATGGTGGCCACCACATCCGCCATCTCCCGAGCTGTGGGAAAAGCCTCTATCCAGCCTGTAAAGGTGTCCACTAAGGTTAATAGGTAGCGAAAGGATTTATGGCGCGGCATGTGGGAAAAGTCAAGCTGCCAGTCCTTGCCAGGTTGGTAGCCATGGAGCTGGTGATTGGGTCCTGGCCTGCGAATTCCCCCTTGAGCATTTACAGTGGAGCAGGTTTTGTAAGACTAACGCACCTCTCCAATTACCTTTTGGAGATGTGGATAGTGGAATCCTGGGAACTGGTGTAAGGCCTTGGGACCAATGTGTAGGGATTGACGTATGTCTGAAATGATCACAGGAGCTAAATGGTTTGGAAGAGCGAGTTTCTTTTGAATGAAGATCCAGTCTTTCTCCCCGGCTATTCTTCCCATCTTTTTTAGTGTGTGAGTTTCCTCATCTGTGTAAGAGGGGGAATGTGGTGTGTTGAGGAAGAGGAGGGGAGCTGATGAGGAGCCTAAGGCAGTGGCTTGGGCAGTTGAGTCAGCTTTGTTGTTGGCCCAGGACACCGGGTCCATGGAGGATTGATGTCCATGGCAGTGGACAATGGCTACTTCAGTGGGAAGGCTGAGGGCCTCTAGTAGTTTTGAAATGAGGGGCCCATAGATTATGGGGCTTCCCTTGGTTGTAAGAAACCTTTGCTCTTGCCAGAGGACAGAATGTGTATGTGTGATGATGGAGGCACATTTGGAGTCCGTGTATATGGTAGCTCATTGCCCTTTGGACAGGCGAAGAGCCCTGGTGAGGGCTCTAAGTTCTGCCTTCCGAGAGCTTGTCCCGAGGAGGGGGGAACTGCCTCTAGGATGGCATCTAGGGTAACGATGGCCTATGCTGCGTGTCTCTGGCCACAAAGAGAATTTGGTCAGGGTTAGGGAAGGGCTGATTCTAAAGTCCTGGATGTGGAGGGGGCAGCTCTTCCAGGAGTTGAGAGCAGGAATGGGAGGGTTCTGGGTTAGTAGAGGGGGTAAGTAGGAGGGTAGCCGGACTTAGCCGAGGAGAAGCTGATGGATAGATGTCAGGATTTTCGACGAAAAGGAGCTGGGCAGGAAGGGATTCTAAGGAAGGAGTGTGAGGAGGAGAACCCATCCAGGCTGCAAGAGAGGAGTGGGGCAGTCCGTGGAATAGAGGAGGTGCCATCAGTTCCCATCACGGCTACTGGAGAGGGGAAGCTGGCCCCCGAGTAGGAAGGCACAATGGAGTCAGTCGCCCCCGTGCCCAACAGGAAAGAGATGGGCTTCCCTGCTACCTGGAGCAGGACCCTGGGCTTGGCCTGGCTTAGGGGGTGTCTGAGTCTGGGCCCCGTCAGTCATCATCCAATCCGAGTAGTTGAAAGGCTGGACTTCCCGGCTCAGGGTTTCCTCTGTGTGGAGGCGCCAAGGATCCCCCGAGACCCAGCAGGCGGATTTCCAGTGGCGCATCGTTCCACATTGAGGGAATTGCCGCGTTGGCTCCTTGGGATTGGGACATTGATGGGCCCATTGTCCCTCGGTGCCACATCTGAAGCAAGCCCCAGGTGGGATTCGGTTGGTTCCCCCTTTCTGCGGGCTCCCACCGACGCTTGGGTCTGGAGTTGGACCTTCTGCTGGAGCCTGGCCTGCCTCTTAAGTTCAGCCACTTCCTCTCGGGTGTTAAGGACTTTAAATGCCATTTTCACCAGGTCGGGAATGGGAGTTTGAGGACCCTCCTTGGTCTTCTTTAGTTTTCTATGGATATCGGAGGAGGACTGATAAACCACTGCAGTGGTAATCCATTTTAGCGCATCTGTAAGGACCAGTAGGGGGGATTGAGGTGAGACTCTGGAACAGTCTGCGTGGGGAGGGGAAAAACCTGACTCATGATGCTGGGAGTGGCACGCACACGGAGATTTTCTTACCCTTTAAGTTTCATGGCAGAAGTCTCTCTTTTTATTCAGGTCTGATTCATAAAACACAAACCAGTACATAAATTTCTCATGAGAAACTTTGCATGAAGTGGTACAAAGAAAGAGGTCTTACAGGTGTTTCTTCCACAAGTTCTGAAGTTCTGCGTTTTCAAGTGTGACCTTTGGTGGTTGATTTTTCTTCTGTTTTCCTTATGAGGAGAACATTTTTAAAGGAGACTGCATGATTCAGAGCTGTTTTATGAAAGTTCCTTAAGAACGAAAAATGAAAAGAAGGAAACCATTTCCTGTAGCTTCACTCTGAGGGACACAACCCCTCTGTCTCTGGCTTGTGACGCTTCCACGGCACACTCCTGCAAGGATGGGAGCTTGCTGTCTTCTCGCTGGTCTGGGGCGGGATTAGGGATGACCCACGGTTGAATCTGACAGCGGGAAAGCTCTCGTAAGCCCTGGTTTTAATCTGGTTCTGAGTTCAACTGTGGAGTCGTACCGAAACCCAGGTTTTGTTCTCAGCTTTGTTCTGGGGGTTCACTAGCTCATGACAGAGGTCAGGAACTGGGTGAGCAGTAAGGAAGCCGTCTCTGTTGGAAGAAAAGCGTCTTTACGATCTCCTATCTATGGGCTCATTTTCTAACTTACGAAGCACCGTCAGGAAGTCTTGTGGGCTCTCAACCTTAATTCCGTTTTTACGTAAGAACGACTTTTGCTCTGAACTCCCAGAAGAATAACAGGACGTTTGGAATTTCTGTTTAGATTTGCATAGTGTTGCTGCTTTAAAAGCAATTTTTAGTCCTTTACTTGGCCTAATGGTTTTCTATTTTTTCTTACATATGCAAATGAATTACAATATAGGAATGCAGTTGACATCCAATCATAATGATCATTTGTTAGTTAAAGGCTATTTCAGTCTATAACACTTTGATCCCTAGGAATTTAGCTGTGGTTTTATGAGTTTTCCCGTATGATTGCCCACAAATTTTTATGTTGACTAAAATTGTAAGTGGTTTTAAACTGTTCAAACAAATTACTTAGCAATTAAACCCCCCAGCAAAATTGTAATTCATTTTAAATTAAGCACAGAGATTTGGTGCTCTTTCTGAGCAAAACAACAGGACATAACGGTGAAATACGGAAATTCGGTATTTTGCGTGAACTGTTTCCGACAGGACAAAAACATTCCCAGCACTGGGCATAGCAAAGCCTTCCACTAATGTGAATTAATTTTGTAGCAAAGGATCACTTGGGAGGATTCCTGCTTTTGAGTTTTATCCAGGTTTCATTCTTTGAAGCACCCTTTCCATAAATTTGTGTTTATTCCTAATTTGTCGTACTTCACCTTCTGATATTTAAACAACTCACATGCAGCTAACCGAAGTCACGGTAGTATTCGCTTCTATATCAGGTTATCACCTGCTATGTTGAGAATTGCAAAGCCAGAGCACATTACAAAGAGTCAGTTGGACTTTGATACCCAAAACTGCATTTACGAGGTTCACACTCCTTTGTGTTTCACCAGATAGAGACAGCAACAGTGTTCTCATGTAATGTGTGCTTCAGCCTCTGTGCCAGAACTTATAGTGTCTGGATTTTAATATGTGTGTTGATCTGTTAACCAAAGTTGTTTTGTTTGTTTTGTTTTGTTTTTTGTCCACAGAGGCATGGACACCTGCTTCTGGTGAGTCTTTACGCTGAATATACATACTCAGTTGTCGGTATGTATGTATGTCACTTTGAGGTTCTCTCTCATCAGTGTTACCATTCTTGACAAAAAAAAGTCTTTGTGTTTGATATCCTTTCTCGTTTGTTAGCCAGGGTCTACCAAAACCATTACTTTTTGATGACACTTCAGTTTTGGCCCAGAATGTCACAGTCTGTATTGAATCTCTCATTTCATCGATCCCTCATGGTTTTTTTTTTTTTAATTTTTATTTATTTATGATAGTTACAGAGAGAGAGAGAGGCAGAGACACAGGCAGAGGGAGAAGCAGGCTCCATGCACCGGGAGCCCGATGTGGGACTCGATCCCGGGTCTCCAGGATCGCGCCCTGGGCCAAAGGCAGGCGCTAAACCGCTGCGCCACCCAGGGATCCCTCCCTCATGGTTTTTAATTAACTTTAGCAGCATTCGAAGATTTTCTTTCACTAAGGGGAGTCAGAGGAATCAGAGTCTTTCTCTACATTTTTAAAGTCATTCCATAAAAATATTCCTGTGACGTAACCTGAACTCAAAATGCATTTCGTCAAAAGGGAGAATTAATCCAGTTTGATGAGCAAGTTCTGAATTCGATATGCTTTGTTTAATACTTGGTCCCGGTGCTACGCGTACCATCTTTCTGTTGTAGTTTTGTGTTCCCGTGCTAATTTTGCATATGTCCTTGCTCAGGAGTCTGGGGATTAGACTGCATTCTATCCCTGTTTATGTCAGCTGGTATTTTCATTATTTTCATCTTGCTTGCTTTCAGATTTTCCCCTCCTTCCCCAACTTTTCCAATTGTTGAGGTCTTTTATTTTTTTTCTTGCCTGCTTTCTGGGAATTTTGTTTAAGGGAAATGAACCTCTTGCTTCTTACAGTTTATGTTTTCCTAGCCATCTTATGGCCTTCCTCATTACTTAATTTTTTTAGGAAGATGAGCAGTTCAAAAAACACAACGTGAATATATGTTTTTGTTACTGTGATAGGGAAAAATCTTTATCATTTCTTGTCAAAAGCATTCTTCAACCCAGAGCATTTTACATACTAAAATGAATCTGTTGCCTATACGGAATGGAAGCCTAGTGTAGCAGTGAATGTTTCCCTCACAAATACAGTTTTTTATTGATTGCTAGCCATTTTGATTTCATTTATTAATGACTTTGTCACTGATCAGAAAACTATGACATAGTATTTCTGTTTACTACTTTGGGAAAAGAATAATTAGGACCATTATTCATAACTCCAATATAGCTTGTTAATTTTCAAGTTCATCGTACCAGAATATGCGCATGCGTGTGTGTTTGCAATGGTATTGATGTTTCAGCGTGTCTTCCTAAAAATTCACAATGTCTGTAGATAGATAGCTATTTCAACATTTTGTGAGGTCTTAGTTTTCTTTGTTCTTTTATTAAAATAACAGCAAGTAAATAGCCCATACTTTTGGTTGTGTCCTATAAGAATTTCTGCTTGGAATACTTGGAAAGAATAATGCTAGTGTTATATGAATTTTGTCTTAATCATCAATTATCAACTATTTTTTATCTATTTTTATCTTGAGTATGATAAATGATCATGGAGTCAAAAACTGTTTAGTTTAAACATATAATGTTCTTCGGTCGATAGTTTATGAGATTCATTTCATAGAACTGTCTTTATGTTTCCATTTTGTGCTCAGTGTCCTTTTGTAGAAATCCAGATTGACTACTTTACACTGTGCATATATTTAGAGCATCATAAATGTGGGCCATCAAAATGATAATTTCATGGTATCGGTGAAACTCTGGATAGAATTTTCTTTCCTATCATCTATCAGAGTTTTAATTTGTTAACTTTACATGTCCTAAGTGTACTCAGTTATATCCTGAACCTGAAAGGTCGTTGAATATATGACACCTATAAGTACATACCTATCAAAACTGTAATTAAGATGCATTTTGCCATTTTGACCAAAATGTCATAACAGCAGAGGCACGCCTAAGTCTCTTAGTGGGTTTGTGCTTGATGTCATTGAGAGCAGTATAGTCGAGAATAACCCACTACTGGTCCCTGAGCCTCACATGAAAACACGTTCTGTACCAGAGGGTGGAGTACCTTTCACTTCTTCTCGATACCTCTTTTATTTTTTTAAAGATTTTTATTTATTTATTTATTCATAGAGACAGAGACAGAGACAGAGAGAGAGAGAGAGAGAGGCAGAGACACAGGCAGAGGGAGAAGCAGGCTCCATTCAGAGAGCCCAACGTGGGACTCGATCCAGGGTCTCCAGGATCATGCCCTGGGCTGCAGGCGGCGCTAAACCGCTGCACCACCGGGGCTGCCCTCCATACCTCTTCTATTGGTGCTACTCACTGCAGAAATGACAGAATGAGCATGGGACTACTCTGTAGGCACAGTGAACATTTCCCAAAGTCTTCAAAGTGCACAGTCCCTTCAGGGTAGTAGACTAGCACATGACCTTGCTAGAAGTTTTTCTTCTTTAAAAATAAAGCCCTTTGTTTTTTTTCTCATTTCATGTCAGAATCTCTTTAAAAAAAAAGACATTTTACTTTGGAAAGAACTTTTCAGATAAATGATCGTTAAAAATGCAATCAGTATATAGAAGTGCAAAAAGTAAACGGAATTGCAGATCTCGTCACTCAGAGGCAGCTCCTGTTAGCTCTTGCTGATGTCTCTCACTGGTCACGTGTTCTCGTGCATATTTAGAAATGTACATATAGGATTTTGTATAAAGGAGAATCTGTTGATCATGATGTTTTGCAGCATGCTCTGTCTCCTCCATATATCATAGACATCATTGCATATATTTTATAGATAACAGATTTACATTATAATTTAATGACCTCACAATCTGTTGTTTATCCATATCATGATACTGCGATTTCACGCTACTTTAATTTATATTTCTAAATATTTACTGTGAAAACAATGCTATGTGTAAATCTTTCCTAACTTATTATTTTCCTTGTTTAAGCTTGAGAGCTGGTGCTAAATCATCCATCTCTCGTTCCCTCTGACCCATCTTCCGCTTCATGTTTCCACCAAACGTGGTAGTTGCTTTACTGTGTATACGTGAGGAATGGAGAAGATTGTCATTTTTATATTAAAGTAAACCCATATTTTATGTAGCCAGTTACAAAAATGTGAGATTTCAAAGAAATGTCTAATTTTCTTTGCATCAGCTCAGTTCTAAAGTTCTGTAACTCGTTCCCTCTTTCCTTTCATTAACAATACTTTGACAGAAAACATTGAGAAATATTCTGAGTGTTTGAAATATCAAATACTGATTATCCAGTGGGGAAAAAGGAGTAATACTTAATATACTCCGATTTCACCTTTATATGTCTGTTGGCTTTGATGTAAACACATGGTGTCAGACTCTTGATGTTTTAGGAGAGCTTTAATAATTAAGTTTATAGTGAATTGTCATATCAGGATTAGTGATAAATACAGTAGCCCATGTTCTGACCTAGGGTTAGTGGTCAGCCAGCTGCTGGTAGAAGTTTTTACTTCGCAATGCGTAGGCATCCTAAAGTATCTCATGGTATCATGACATCTGTAATTCAGGCATGAAAAATAAGGAATGGATGTGAGAATCCAGTGTTTAAAAATAACGTTTGAGGCTTTCTTGGTCTTGGTGGGTGATAGCTATGTGAGCACAGCCCAGTTTTCCCACCTGCAGAAGTCTTACAAAAGTACTGTTCATGCTCCATCCTCCAAACCCCATAGTCAAATGCTTTCCCCGAATCTCGAGCTAAACTGCATGAGTGGGAGCTCTCGGTGCTCCCTTGGTCTTGTGGAGCCACTGTAAGGCTTTAATATGCACGCGGTTGTCGTGGCTTGTTCCTCCTGGCAGTTTTGCCTGTTGTGGAAATAATCCTCTTCTTCTGGCCTGTGGCTTGTAAGTGCGCTGCTGCCTGCCCACTTCTGGAAGAGGAGACTTGTACCCTTCGACTCCCTACACGAGAAGACCTGCTGACACATTCAGAATAGGGCTGTGGGGCTTCTCTTTTTATAGAACCGAACACGACAAAATTCACTTTGTTTTGTTAAGGAAGGAAGGATGCATATAGATTCCTTTGCGGCAGAAAAATATTTCCCATATAGAGATTAACACCTTTCAAATTGATTTTCTGAAATGTCTTATGTGGTTTCTTTGACATCTTCGATTTTATCAGAGATGTTTAAAGGGCAGAGTTTATGGGTGACGGGCACTGAGGGGGGCACTTGAGGGGATGAGCACTGGGTGTTATTCTGTATGTTGGCAAAGTGAACACCAATAAAAAATACATTTATTATAAACAAAAAAAAGAAAAACTTAAAAAAATAAATAAATTCTGCTTCTGAAACTAAAAAAATAAAAAATAAAAAAAATAAAAATAAAGGGCAGAGTTTAAGCAATGGGTCAGTTTTAACCAGAAAAATGTAGGATCTTCTTCTGAAAAAAGAAAGTTCAGTATTTCAACTTTGGTCTATGTATACGTTCTAAGAACCAGGGAAGCTGTGTTGTGTTACCTTGGGCCTGTGTGTGTCAGTCGGCAGTAAATGACCGAGATCATGTGGTTTTCATCAATATTAATACTTGCTGGGGCACCGTTTCTAAAAGGTCAGGAATGACGGAGCAAAACATTTTCCCGAGAATGCTTTATAAGACGCCTTGAAAACATGAAGCAATTTAACCCACTTGATAGATAGTCCGTGGCTTCTGAGGTAAGGCTGCATGTCCAGAGCGTAGGGCATTGGCAGGAGTACGGAGCAGCAGGGCCGCAGTGTGTGCGCGCCCCTTTCGGGGCTGGGGGGCCTGGAGCCGGGGGGCCGGGGCCGGCTGAGGTTGTGGCTTGGCCTGCATTGCACACCTTCCATTGTGGTCCTCCTTTCTCTTATGTGGAGAACACTTCTTTGCACACTCGAGTTATTTGTCAATCATCACACATGTGTAGACTGGTCTAGCGATTTTCTGGTAGGAGTTTGTTTTCATACTTAGGCCCTCGGTTTTTATTGAGTCACCATCAGCAGTGATTCGAAAAAATCCTCTCTGTATTTGCAGGGTTGGAGATTTGTTTGAAATCTGACCATCCAATTAGTCGTTCTCTGCATGCCGTGTGACAAATGTGTAGCGTTACCAGCAAAGATCATAGTAATTCCTTTAATTAATGCGTGACTTGAGAAGTCTCGGATTAATCAGCACATGACTCGTGGTTATTCGTACCCTTGTGGGAGTTTTTTGCCACCAAATGCAAATACCAGGCTAAAAATACTGCTTTGTTTGTAGATGGAGCGAATATTCATCGCAATAGTCCTGTACATCTAAGAAAACAGAAAGTAATTAAAATGTTGATCACTATAGTAAATCTCTGCAACGGCTGCTTGTTTGTATTTCACATGGGCTCACATTTCTGAGAAGTTAGCTCTTACACAACAACCTACCATGATTATCTGATATCCTCCAGAAGGTTAGCTGGGTTGTTTCCTATATTACTTAGGAAAAACTTTCTTTTCACAATCCAAAATGTCAGCATCAATTTAAAGTGTAACACTAAGCATGTGCTTGCTCTCTGAATATTATTCTCCAGCCACCCTGCCGAGGATCTGGCCGTGACACTTTGAGGAGCTCATCGATCCTCACTGTTCACGGCACTTTGCCTGAACACCCGGACTGCCGGGGCACCTCTGGATCCAGCTACCGTTGTTTCCGTGACCCAAGGTGCGCTGACCGTAGCAATTTACATTATGTGCGCAAATTAAAAGTTACCTTGCAACAGCAGTTTACTTTAAAAAAAGGCCTCGTTTTCCCCCATGTTAAAGTTCTGTTATGTTATAGGAGTTGCATTTTTGTATGATGCAAGGATCTTTTTGTAGGACATAGTCACCTGCCATGATGAAGATAGGTTTCTTTTTTCTTTTCATTTGGGCTTAGATCGGAATCTCCATAAGGAAAATTATCTTATCTTTCATCATCTTGTGCTATATGGGAAAAAAAAAATATATATATGCTATTTGATTGCATGTTTTAAATTTAATTACATTTTTTACCAGATTTAAGTCTAAAATAATTGAACTTGTCATATATTGCTGAAAATCTTTCTTTTTTCTGCTCCTAAATTCTCCACTTGAACTGTCACAGTGGTCTGATTTATCCTGTCCGGTTTATAGTTGTAGTGATAGAGAGAAATACCTACTCGACATTTTCAATGCAAATTGTTTTAGTTGCAGAATGCAGCATAAACATATGTTAAATCTAGCATTATCCGAGTTTTGGATACCATAAGTAACTTTTGTTTTCCTCACAACTTTTTATTTCTGCGATGAGGGAAGGAAAATAGAAAACTTCCTATCATTAACATTGTATGATCCTCTAGGGTAGAGACCTGACTTTGGCTGTTCAACCAAAGTTTTGCTGTTCGGGTTTGAACAGTGTTAACTGGGAAACGGCCACCCCATTAAAGAGTGTTCCCCCCAGTATTGGTAGAGACAAAGTAAAGTCAGATACACGCTGTATCTGTTATTTTTGTTGGAACTTACTATTGTTCTTCAGTTTCTGATTGTTCATTATTTTAAGACATATGTGAGCCTTGTGCAAGTATATTGAAGTGTCGTGCTCTTTTGGTGAGAAAATCTTTTGTATTTATCAGAGAGCACATGGATACATACAGTGTATAAGATTTTTCTGTTTCTGACACATTTTCTTCCCCTAGAGATGTAGAACTTTCAGAGTCATGAACAGTTTTCATCCTGATTTGTAATGATCTGTTTGTCCATAGATAGGAAAATGTTATGAAATAATACTAAATATTCCTAAGTAAGATTATACCCTGTAGAGATCAAAGCCCAACATGCATGCAGTTAGATTTTTGTCATATTCTGGAGCTGTGAGTATGCATGGTGTACGGTGGCCATAAGCACATGTATTCCGTGTCGGCTGTCTCTTACCTCGGTCTACTTATGTTTTCAGTAGCATGGCTAATGTTCATTATAAAAATCTTGATCTTATCTCTGAAAGTCTGCAATAAATGTAAACTTTCAAGTGTTTGACAGTGGCACGATACGCCAGGCTGGAAAGCTCATTTGACTAATAGGTCGTTGGCCTACTCTTAATTCAGCCTTTTGTCCATCCAGCTGCGTGACCTTGTGTGCATTCCTTTAAATCTCTGTCTGTCGTCTGTGCACGCGTGGGATTCCGGGGGAGCTGGAGCTGGGGTCGCAGCCCCTGAGTTCCCTGTGTTCCACAGCAGCTGTACTTGCTTGAACAAACCTCCTTGACTCTCCGAGCCTGGTTTCGTGGTCTGAACCCCTGATGTGATCAGATGTAGACTATCGTGAGGATCAATTGAGGCAATAAATGGAAAGCCCTGTGAGGGGCTTGTGGTGAGGAAAGCTCTGTGTAGGCTTATTAATCTCTAGTACCTGACTTTGAACAACACCATTACTTCCTGATGAAGTACTTCATCAGTACTTCCTAATGGCCAACCTGATGGCCGATGCAGCGTCGGCCTAGTTATTTAACCTCTTACGCTCCATTCACTCAACTACAAATATGGAAAATTACTCTTTCTTCCAGAATTCTCCTAAGGAGTGAACTACATGAGGTTAAGTATGTAACATGTCACAGCAGAGTGATGTCAGGTCTTCCTGTCCTGTCACTGGGTATCACCTCTGCCTCGTGCATTTTCATCTAGTGAAAGCTTCCTGAGGCCCAGCCTCATTTTAAGTCCTGGGAGAGAGTGATGAGCAAGACAAGGACTCTGTATTTCTGGAGATGACTTCCTTGTGGGGTCTCAGGAAATAGAGGAGTGAGCCAATCAGTAATTTCAGAAAGCAGTGGGTACTATGGAGGAATGATGTTGGGTGACAGGCAAGGAAGTGACGAGGGGTGGGGGGAGTCATGGCAGAGGTTAGCATTGCAGATAGATCTGTTGCAGAAGGCAGCCCCAGAGGGTTTTGTAAAGACTTTTCTTTGAGATAGTTGTAGACTCCCATGCAGTTGTAAGAAATGACACAAAATATTACCATGCAGAGTACCGTAATACATAACCAAACTAAAAGTCCGAGCATTCTTTCTGAGGCATTTAGAGTAGAATCTTGAATTATGAGAGGGGTTATGTCAAAGAGCATTCCAGGTGGAGGGAATACAGAGGTGCCAATTCTGAAGTGGGAAGACATTGGGACGTTGGCTTCACTGAGCAGGGCCACTGTGGCTGTGACCCTTGCATGAGGGAACGAGGGCTTTATGAAAGGTTGAGCAGCCACTCTGTCTTGCAGGGCCATGACGGTGGTGGTGCGACACTTGTGTTCTTTGTGCAAGCAATCACACTAGTTGTGCTTCAGCAGAGTGCTCAAGATCTCCCTCCATAATTTGTCAAAACTATCACCCCCTCCCCATTTTTAAGTTGGACCTCAAACATTTTCATCTCAAGTATCAATAGTACAGGATGGGGTTTTCTACAAGTGTATGGGAAAAGTTGACCTTGTAAAAGTATTTTGTATCTCACTATTGAATATGTATCCAATAGAACGTTACTACCATGATAATTTGATGCTCACTATCATCCCTTTGAACTTTACCTGACTGAGCTCTCTCTTTTCACTGTCAGAACAATTATATTTGCTTTTCTTCTTGAACTCCTGTCTCTTTCATTTCCTCCATAGATTTTATTTTCTGCTTTTTATAATGGGAAGATGTTTTAATAAGTATTCTGTCATTTTTCTGTGTGTATGTGTGTACATATACAGACTGGTATATACACACATGGAAGTAAGGTTTCTAAAGTTTTAGTGTCTTTGGCTACAGTATTCTAAGTGTGAAAATCGGTCAGAAAGAATTGTTATTATAAATAGTACTGATGCACAATTGATATAAACGGCAAAATTAATAGTATGATTGGTAATTTTTAAACATGAAATATAATGCCATTGGGATGCCTCTCTTAGCAAGATGGAGAGAGAGTTTATAAAATTTCAGTTCATGTACCCATGAATGAATACTATGACCAGGGTGATGTAAAGTCTGGTGGAAATTAATAGTAAACATAAATGATATGCTGTGGGGCTTCGAAATGACGTTTGAATGATTATTAGGTATGTTGTTTGTATATTATATATGTTTATAGTATGTCATTACAGTCGATGAATTACACTGTTTTAGAAGTTCATGTAATGTTAACAAGGGCATGCTAGGAATGAATAAGCAGGAAGGTGCTTACCTTCCTGATGAGGGGGTAGATATATGTCCTTAGTAAAAATTTATAGTACCCAATATTCTTTGTGTAAAAACTTAATGATACTGTTCCTCTAAGTTTGAATAAATGTTTAAGAAAAGATATATCTTATGTTATATAATATTGAACATATATATGTGTTTTATATATATATATATACATATATATATATATATACATATATCAGTTCTGAGAAATGATTCTTTTACTGACTTAAAATTGGTCTACTGGAAATTCATGTAGCATCTTTCACCTCTTCCTCCTTGAAATATCACAGAAAATACATAACTGAGACCGAGGCATGTGTGAGTGGGCGGGCTCTGGCTCCTGACTCAGCATTGTGACTTTGTAGATAGGGTGTGTGAATTATTTCCCAGGATTATTTTCTTCTTTTTTTTTAAAGCAAAACCTGAGGTAATTCCATGCTTAGAGACAGTATAGATCTTTCCCGTGAGCTTTCTGCCTCAGTGAGTTGAGTTTCCACTGTCTCCAGCCTTTCTTTCCTGTTCTCTTTGTGCGTGGCTCCCAGTCAGCTTGACGTCCTTCCCTGATGATCCTTCGGGATTGAGGAGGCAGGATCTATCAGCAGGAACCGCCACCCCTCTCACGATCCCATCGTCACTGTCCCTGAATTCAGGACAGATGAATTTAGGCTAGGTGGCGTGTGTCTGATGTCATTCTCTTTTTATGGAAATGAACGCAAAGAAGGAAAGACCGGATGTTCTGTCCCAGGCTTAGTGACGCCTTGACTTTAGAAAGGCTTTGCGGTTAACAGGGGATTCTGTGGTGTTCCAGTGCCTTTTACCACTCACTCTGGAGCACAGTACAGGAGGAGCAAGGAGGAGGCCTTCGTTCTGGTAAGTGACAGAAAAGCAGTGATGGGGTAGGATGTGGTGAAGGCGAAATGGCATCGGGTGCTACCTCAGGAGCTTCCGTCAGCTTTCAGGGACAGGAAGGACTAGCTGAGCCAGGGATCAGGAATCGACACCTATAAACCATCTGGACCTAACTGCTGTCTTTCAAAATTCTTCACGTGCCCTAAGAGTGTGTGGAGGTCATGGTCTGAGTCAGAAGGTTGTGGCAGACGGAACGCACTGGAGCAGGGAGAGCGCTGAAAAGATCTGGTTCCAGGAAGAGATGATGGTGGTGTGGAACCGGGTGCTAAGAGTGGCCAGGCAGACGGTCAACCCTGAAGGCAGAGCCCACGGCACGGCCTGAAAGATGGATTGTGGGATGGGAGAGGGGGAGGGATCAGGAAAGAAGTGGGCTGAGTGCATGCGGGTACCTTTAAGTGATGTGGAGAAGACAGCTTTCGGGAACTGAGAGATGTTGGGTTGGCAATACTCTCAGATAGATGTCCAGGTGGAGGTGTGGACGGGGAAGGAAGCACTTGCAGAAGGAAAGACAGAGGCCAGGCCTGAAGGTACTCCTTCGAGAGGTGGGGTGGCCTGTAGCTGCCGCCTGCACCTCCAGCGGGTGTGGAGACGGGGTGCGGGGTAGAGGAGCAAGCCTTTGGCGGTCCTCCTGCTGCAGGTCAGGTGAAAAGGACAGAGGCCACAGTGGCATCCCAGAGGGCAGCTTGTCAGGGCAAATGGTGGACTGCAGACGTCTTAACTCTGAGTAACAAAGGGCTTCAAGGAGGGACTTAATATTCGTGTCCAGGATTATCTGTAACATCAAGACAGATTTAGGCTGTCACATTCGTAGCGAGTCTGAATTGGAGTTTGTTGAACTGGATGGTTTTGGGAGATTCCATCGTCTCCTGAGCCCCGATGTTCTGTAATGTCAGAACCACCTGTCCAGATGGTGCCTGGGCCGTGTCCCACGAGGTTTGGTCATTGGGACTTTTCTTTTACTGGTCTGAGGAACCCGAAAGTCTCTTTCCCTGTGTCCGTCCTCTCCTCTGTCCAGTCTGTCTGCAGGTCATTCGGATGGAGCAGGTTAATCAGGACCAGCCGCATTTACGTTTCCTCACGTGAGTTACTAGGGTGCGAGTGAATCTTGAACCCCCTGCAGTGTCCTGCTCTTGTGTATTGTGACGGGTTCGGTGCCTAGGTCCGATGGTTGAGGCCGTGCTATGTGACTTCAGGACTATTTCCCTTGGGTGGTCCCGGTAAGAGCTGTTTTTCCAGTCTCTTCCTGCCAACATATTCTTACATGTTTATGGCTTGGAGGTAGGTTAAAATAATGAAGCCTTTATTCCATGATTTATCCTCTACTTTTATGTATTTAAAAAATGCTAATTTCACGGTTGGTATTTTGCGCATCATGAACTTTCATAGTTACTCATTTGGGAATTTGAGAATTTTTGTATTTCAGTATATGGTTTTGTAGTTTTTTAATCCATTGCAATGTTGATGAAATTGTCATAGTTATTCTCTTGTTGTATAATTTAGCTATTAAAAAAAGATTTATATTTTTTTCTATTAGTGATTTCACCACTTGATATACTGAGTTGTCTTCTGAGAATTCATTAAGATTATGCAGTGAAACCCCATACGTGTTTTAAAATTCAATCGTATTGTATCATTATATCCATGGTTAAGCTGTTAGCAGAGTGAGAAAAAAAGTAAATAGTGTGATTTGATCAAATGCCGTGTTTCCATCGCTCTCGCTCACTGCGTCAAGCAAGCGTGGTTCACGGTTTTCCTGTTTACTTGTCACTTTAACTTTGTTACACCGCTCTATTCTCTGTCCCCTGCAACTTTGAGTTGGCCCCCATCCCCTTTATTTTCTGCTCCTTAATCTTTGCATATTACAACTCTTACATCATTCCACTAATGCTCATGCCTCCTTCTCTTTGGATGAAGCACTGTGGTAGCAAACTGCGAGCATCACCATCGTTTCAGACAGCTCTGGGCTTGTGTCTTTGTTCTGTGACGTGGGAATTGTGAGGCCTTTGGCAAGAAGCTTAGAGTTTCTATGTGTAAAAGGAAGTAATCATATTTAGTTCAGAAAGTTGTGAAATTTAAATAACATGTTGTAAATTTTTGAATACTTAGCAAACTACTCAATACGTTACCTAAAAGGTTTTTTTAAAAATCTGATTCAAATATACTCTTTTCCTCCAGTCTCCCTCCAAACCTCAAATGGCCAGAACTTGATTTTCCCCTATTGTGTTTCTACACAACCTATTGTTCTTTTGAAGGGGGTGTCTCTTCCCAACCCCCATCCCCAGCCACAGCTGCTTTTAGGATTTCCTTTTTGTTTTTGTTTTTCTGTATTTTGATGATCACGTGACCTGTGTGTGATGCGTGCCTGTGTGTATATGTGCACGCGTGTGCTGTGTGTGCCTGTAAGCGCACATGTGTTTTCATTCTGCCTCTTGAATGTGGGAATTGGTGTCTTTCTGCAGTTTGGGATCCTTGGCTGTTCTCTCTCTGGATATTGCTTCTATCTCTGTCCCTCTTTTCCTGGGACCTCAAGTTCAAGTATGATGGGCCTTTTGCTGTGGACCGTGTGTCTTCTGTTCTTTTCATTGCTTCTTCTGCTTGCTCTCCAGTTTTGGTATTGTCTGTTTGCTCTATCTCAGAACTCACCAATCTTGTCCTTTCCTATGCCATCCGAGTTTTCTGTTAAGCCATCGATGAATGCTTGGTGAAAGATAGTTTATTTTATAGGTCTAGAATATCCATGTGATTTCTTCATATGCATTACACTTTTCTCATTCAGTTCTCCATTTGTTGCATCCACTTCTGTCCATCTTGTTACCTGTTTTTCTTACCAGCATGATCTTACTTACTTCACGGTCTTTGCTTATTTTTATTCTGAATTATTGGTTGCATTTTCCTTCCCGTGTATGTTTCTGGTAATTCTTTGGATGTGTGCATAACACAGTGAATGAAAGAACATCGAGGGCCAGATGGTTTATTTAGTTGGTCGATAGTCCCTTCTTCTCTTTGGTGCATTGAGCTGGCCTTCAGTGCCCCTGTAATTTTTCCCTGTTTTTCCCCTGTGGACACTCTGTGTTTTGATTGAGACCCACTAGTCAGAAGCAGGCTCTTTGTCCTCAGCACTGGAAGGCCTCACAAGCACTACGCTAGTCCTTTCAGGGATTTGGAGTGTCATACTTGGTCTTCTTCTGCCCCATGCAGCTTAGTCATCTGGAAGCTCCCACGTGGGTGGGTCTGTGTTTGTGGGAGACCCGTTCTCGCTAGCAGAGGCTCATCCCGTAGGTACTGCGAGGCCACGATAAGCTTCGCTCGGTCCCGTCCCCTTCACCTCCCACCTTCCCAAAGCACACGTCCTGTGGGAATGTCAGCCTTGCATTTGGGCCTCCTTGAGTTTCCAGTGTGTCACTGTATGGTGATGGTGTCCTCTTATCCCAGTGGAGCTGATGTCCTGAATCGGCAAGTGGCCTGGGGACAAAATGGTGCCCCATCATCAGCCTCCCCAGTGAAGCGCTCTCTGTCCTCTGCATGGATCCTTTACCTAGCTCTGGTCATCTGACAGCTTCCTGACTATCGCCAGGAGCACATCTTTTCTGGTTGTTGGGATCGAGGCTTTGGCTTGCACCATGTATGTATGTATGTATCTTCTCAGGAAGTGGAAGTCCCTGATTTAATAAAAAGCTTAGAAATTGTGATTTGTTAATACCTGAAAGATGGTGGTGAGCAAGTTCTTGGTAACTGATGATGCACATAGCGAGTGCCCCATTACTGCTTTTTTAATTGAATGCAGAGTTCTTTCTTCACTGTACACAAGAATGTGTGATTTTTTTCATTCTTTTTTTTAGATTGTATTCAAATTCAAGTTGGTTAACATATAGTGTAGTATGAGACTGGGGTAGAATGTAGTGATTCATCAGTTGCATATAACATCTAGTGCTCATCACTTCACATGCCCTCCTTAATGCCCATCCCCCAGGTACCTGATCCACCACCCACCTCCCCTCCAGTGACTGTCACTTTGTTTCCTATGATTAAGCGTCTCTTATGGTTTGCCTCCTGCTCTGTTTTTATCTCATTGTATTTTTCCTTCTCTTCCCCATGCCCATCAGTTTCATTTCTTAAATTCCACATATGAGTGACCCAGAGGGCTGACATACCCAGCCAGAGAAACAGGGCGCCCGGGCCGCAGGGCAGCCCTGAGCCAGCAGGTATCCCCTGGACTTTACAGCAGCTGCTGTGGGAGGCTGAGGTCAGGGGTGCAGGGAGTCAGGAGGCGGGGCCGAGTCCTGGCACCTTCCCCACCAGAGGCCATCTCCCTACATGCAACAGCGGGCTTCCGCCAAACCTTACATGCAACATGTTCGCCAGATGCCCAACTGCCTGGGGGTTGAAATGGCAGGGATCCGGAGCACCCTGGGTGAAGGAGGACCCCAGAGCTGTGTGGGGCCCCACCTGGCCACTCTCCCGCAGCCCTGTGGCTGCTTCTGCAGCAGAGCTCTTCACTGGGGACCCGCCAGCCTGAGGTCTCCTGTCCCAGGCCCCCCAGACCACCGGACAGCTGACAGGTGGCCCCCGGGGCTCCTATGCCTTTGAGCTCAAGCACGAGCTCCTGTTTGGCAGCCCCTCCATGGCACCTGCCAACCCAGACCCTCTGCAGGCCAGGCACATGGTGGAGGGCTCCTAGGCCCCTGCTGCGGGCTGCCAGGAGACCCCGCCCCAGGCCACAGGATGGCCCCGACCTGGGCAGCTTCCCAACCACCTGCCCTGCAGGAGAGCCTGCCCCAGACTGCCAGCCGCCCCAGCGCTATACCCACACCAGGACTCCTCCTCGGGGAGAAGCACCTGGGCTGTTGGGGATAGGATGGCAAATGACGCCAGGGGCCTACCCCCCGACCTGCAGAGCGTCTGCCAGTACCAGGCCTGTGCCACACGGATGGCAGAGGCAGGGAGGCCCCACTGGAGCAGCATGCGGGGTGGGCGGTCCAGCTCCAGCCTCAGGGTCATCCCTTCCTCTGTGGCCCTCACACCGTGTTTGCATTGAAACGTCCCCGAGTGCATCCGGCTCTGGCTACACAGCGTGGGAAGCAGCATGACAGAGAAGGCGGGAGGCCCGGCCTGGTTTCGTCCTCCATGCTAGCCAGATGGGAGACCACCCAGCTGGGACAGCCCCACCAGGCTGCTGTGCCTGCCGGGACAGGCGGGTTGACACTGACTCACCATGTGCCCCCCCAGCTTGGGCTCCAGTGTCCGTGGGCCTGGTCCCCTCAGGGCAAGGGGAACACACAAGGCCGTACCCATGTCTGGGCTCAGCGGCAGAGGGCAGGCCAGGGCAGCTGTCGGGCTGCACACAAGCTGACCTCTGGAGGCCAGCCAGCCCTCAAGAATCACATCCAGGAAAGGAACTAGGGGTGGGGGAAGTGGAGGTGGGCGGGGTTGGGGGTGACTGGGTGATGGGCACTGATGGGGGCACTTGATGGGGTGAGCACTGGGTGTTATTCTATATGTTGGCAAATTGAACACCAATAAAAAGTCAATTTACAAAGGAAAAAAAAAGGAACTGACACATGTTTCCTAACTGATGGGAAGGCTAAATCCCAATTAGATATTAGCAAAAATTAAAGACATAACATTTTTCCCATTGATGTTCCAAAATAAAAATAAAAAAGAATCACACCCAGGGAGAGCACCAGAGGCTTGAGCTGAGTGGGGAGCAGAGCCTGAAATGTCGGTGTTACCCCCCACACCCACCGAAGCTGGGACAGGTGCCAGCGGGAGGCCCACGGGAGCGCCACCCTGCCAGTGGGGCAGACCCGGGTGGCTGTGGGTCTGTCCTCAGGTGGGCAGTCCTGGGCACACTCCTCTCCACACCGCAACTGCCACCTCCCGGACACTTCCTTTCTACGTAGAACATGGAGACTGTTCTCCCTCCCACACGTTATGGGGCAAACTGTTGAAAGATGGGGCCTTTCCTCCCTGGCAGATAATCTCTGGTCCTGGGCACTTGTGCGCTAATGCCACCACGCCTCCTCCATTCACTTGAGAAGCGTCGCTAGAGCCTGACCACAAGCACGGTCCCCGGGACTAGGGTGCGGCCAACGTGCTGTGCCCTGGAGGGTGCAGGCAGATGGGTGAGCCCAGCACCGCAGGGCGAGACTCGCTCCATGGGGTGTGGGGGTGTGTCCTCTGGCTGAAGCTTCGGGATCCTGTGCTCACTTCAGCTTTTCAGAACCTGCTGGAAACCCATGTCAGCTCTGCAACCACAATTCTTTTTTCTTGAAAGCTCATCAGATTTCTGAAAACCACAGGTTAGAGCAGACACAGTTCAGAAGACACTGAGGAATCCCCTACTTTGGCATCTGCTTTGTCCGTGAGTCAGGGACCTCATGGCTGGAGTTCCGGAAAAGCACACATGCAGAGAAGAGTCTCAGAAGCAAGAGACACACACAGATGCTTAAGTGCTTAAATACAGATTTACTGCAAACCAACACTGGAGAGGGGACTTCGTGGGTGGGCACTGGTCTCCGCGGACCTCAGCTGATGGAGCTCACTGGCCAATCTGTGGCAGCCGCGTCTGGAGAGAGAAAACACACAGGCTGCACCAGCTCCAGGGCCCAGGCCAGCAGCAATGGGCAGAGGACACCCACGAGGACGGCCTGCCATCGGCCGCATGGCCCAGTGCCCCAGCCCGCCACTCTGACGCTGGTGAGCCGCTGCCACGGCAGGCGGAGTGGGCCAAAACACAACACTGAAAACGACGTCAGAGAAGATGACGGACCATGGAGTCCATGGCTCCCCAGTCTCCCGAGTAGCTGGGGTACGGTGCATGCCCCACCTCGTCACACCAGGAGACCCCGACGAGACCATCGAGACCGGTTCTCACACACGTGCATGCCATGAGAGCCCTGGGACATGGGACAGGTGTGCAAATCCTGGGGACCCTGAGGATGGGTCTCAGCAGCTCCAGCAACAGGCTCCGGCCCAACTATGGGGGCAGATCTCTGGGCCCCCTTGGCGACGCTCCTCCCAGCCATCTGGTGTCTGCACCTCCTTCGACCGCACGAGAGCTACCCAATGCTTCCCAGGGGCTGCTTCGGACATATTCGGGCATCCCCACCCATTTCTGGCCACCTCGAGCCACAAACCTGCCCCCACACGACTGACGAGTCAGCTCCCACCTACTCAAGCCATTTGAAGGGGGCCATCGCCTAGAAAGGAGTCCTCCTCAGCCTCCAGGACAGCCACCAAGGGAAGGTCCCAGGAAACCTGCCAGCTGACAGCCCCACAGAGCAGCGGGCATGCGGCCTGCGGGCCTGGGGTGGCTCAGGCCCCACAGGCAGAGGAGAGGCAGGAGGAAAGGCCGTGGTTGTGTCTCCTGAGGGCACCCGGTCAGCTCCCCAACAAGGACCAGGCCCCACAGAGGACGTGGGAGGACAGTTCCTGCTGCGTCTGTGGCCTACTCGGGAAGGTGTCCCCACATCCAGCAGCGCCGACCAAGAGCCCCAGTCTGGTCTTCCCGACAGGGCCTTGCAGCTGGCAGACGCACACACACACCAAGCGAGAGCACAAGCGCGGGTGTGCAAGAGAGATGAAGCCGAGCCCCCCCCCCCCCCCCCCCCCGCCCTCCTCAGAAGCAGCCGGCCCAGAACCCGCTCCCCGGGCCCAGCACAAGGAAAGGAAGCAGAGCCCACGCAGTAGCAGCAGGAGGAGAGCGGGTGGCCGGTGTCCCGCTCCCCCCACGCTGCTCCCAACACTGTGGAGATGCAGGGCCAGGCACTGTGGGTTCACCCTTTTTTTTTTAATTTATTTATGATAGTCACAGAGAGAGAGAGAGGCAGAGACACAAGCAGAGGGAGAAGCAGGCTCCATGCGCCAGGAGCCCGATGTGGGACTCGATCCCGGGTCTCCAGGGTTGCGCCCTGGACCAAAGGCAGGCGCCAAACTGCTGTGCCGCTCAGGGATCCCTCACCCTTTTTTTTTTAAGATTTTGTTTATTGGAGTTCAGTTTGCTGCCATGTACCATAACACCCAGTGCTCATCCCACCAAGTGCCCTCCTCAGTTCCAATCACCCAGTCACCCCAACCCCCCACCCACTTCCCCTTCCACTACCCCTTGTTCATTTCCCAGAGTTAGGTGTCTCTCATGTTTTGTCACCCTCACCGATATTTTCACTCATTTTCTCTCCTTTCTCTTTATTTCCTGTCACTAATTTTTATATTCCCCAAATGAATGAGACCATATGATGTTTGTCCTTCTCCCATTGACTTATTTCATTCAACATAATACCCTCTAGGTCCCTCCACGTCGAAGCAAATAGTGGGTATTTGTCATTTCTATTGGCTGAGTAATACTCCATTACATAGGTAGAACACATCTTCTTTATCCATTCATCTGTCGATGGGCACCGAGGCTCCTTCCACAGTGTGGCTATTGTGGACATTGCCGCTATAATGATCGGGGTGCAGGTGTCCTGGCGTTTCACTGCATCCGTATCTTTGGAGTAAATCCCGAGCAGTGGAATTGCTGGGTCGCAGGGCAGCTCTATTTTGAACTCTTTGAGGAAGCTCCACACAGTTTTCCAGAGTGGCTGCACCAGGTCACACTCCCACCCACGGTGCAGGAGGGTTCCCCTTTCTCCACATCGTCTCCAACATTTGTTGTTTCATGTCTTCTTAATGTTCACCATTCTCACTGGTGTGAGGTGGGATCTCATTGTGCTTTTGAGTTGTGTTTCCCTGATGGCCAGTGATGCGGAACATTGTCTCATGTGCGTGTTGGCCATGTCTGTGTCTTCCTCTGTGACATTTCCGTTCAGGTCTTTTGCCCATTTCATGATTGGATTGTTGGTTTCTTTGCTGTAGAGTTGAATAAGTTCTTTAGAGATCTTGGACACTGGCCCTTTATCTGATGGGTCATTTACAAATATCTTCTCCCATTCTGTGGGTTGTCTTTTAGTTTTGTTGAGCGTTTCTTTTGCTGTGCAGAAGCTTCTCATCTTGATGAAGTCCCAGTGATTCATTTTGGCTCTTGTTTCCCTGGCCTTCATGGATGTATCTTGCAAGAAGTTGCTCTGGCCAAGTTCAAGAAGGGTGCTGCCTGTGTTCTCCTCTAGGATTTTGATGGCTTCCTGTCTCACATTTAGATCTTTCATCCACTTTGAGTTTCTCTTTGTGTACGGTGGTGTGAGAGAATGGTCCAGTTTCATTCCTCTGTGTGTGGCTGTCCAATGTTCCCAGCAGCATTTATTGAAGAGACTTTGTTCCAGTGGATGGTGTTTCCTGCTTTGTCGAATATTAGCTGACCATAGAGTTGAGGGTCCACTTCTGGATTCTCTGTTCTGTTCCATTGATCTCTGTGTCTGTTTTTGTGCCAGGACCACACTGTCTTGATGACCACAGCTTTGTAGTACAACTTGACATCCAGCATTGTGATGCCCCGGCTCTGGTTTTCTTTTTTAATATTCCCCTGGCTACTTGGGGTCTTTTCTGATTCCACACTAATCTTCAGATGATTTGTTCCAACTCTCTGAAGAAAGTCCATGGTATTTTGATAGGGATTGCGTTCAATGTGTAAATTGCCCTGGGTCACGTTGACATTTTCCCAATAAATGAATTCTTCAAATCCATGAGTATGGAATAGTTTTCCATCTCTTTGTGTCCTCCTCAATTTCTTTCAGACGTGTTCTGTAGTTTTTCGAGTAGGGATCCTTTACCTCTTTGGTTAGGTGTATTCCTAGGTATCTCATCCTTTTGGGTGCAATTGTCAATGGGAATGACTCCTTAATTACTCTTTCTTCAGTCTCATTGTTAGTGTATAGACATGCCACTGATTTCTGGGCATTGATTTGGTATCCTGCCACGCCGCTGAATTTCCTGTATGAGTTCTAGCAATCTTGGGGTGGAGTCTTTTGGGTTTTCTAGGTACAATATCATGTCATCTGCAATGAGGGAGAGTTTGACCTCTTCTTTGCCAATTTGAATGCCTATTATTTCTTTTTGCTGCCCAATTGATGAAGCTAGGACTTCTAGTACTATGTTGAGTAGCCATGGTGAGAGTGTACGTCCCTGTCGTATTCCTGATCTTAGTGGAAAGGCTCCCAGTGTTTCCCCATTGGGAATGATATTTGCTATGGGCTTTTCGTAGTTGGCTTTGAAGATGTTGAGGAATGTTCCGTCTATCACTACAGTCTCAAGAGTTTTGATCAGGAATGGATGCTGTATTTTGTCAAATGCTTTCTCTGCATCTATTGAGAGGATCATCTGGTTCTTGTTTCTTCTCTTGTTGATGTGATCCATCCCATTGACTGCTTTACGAGTGTTGAACCAGCCTTGCATCCTGGGGATAAATCCCACTTGGTCATGGCCAGTAATCTTCTTAATGTATTGTTGGATCCTGTTGGCTCATATCTTGTTGAGAATGTTTGCATCCATGTTCATCGGGGATATAGGTCTATAATTCTCCTTTTTGGTGGGGTCTTTGGTTTTGGAATTAAGGTGATGCTAGCCTCATAGAATGAGTTTCGAAGTATGAATGGACCTAAAGTACCACGATGTATAATTTAAAAGCAACAGAGTCAATTTTTACAAAGTTAACTTATCCTTTATTACAAATAAAATTTATGAAGCAATTATAGAGGTTTACAAAAAACACAAAATACAGAAACAGCACAATGAAAGGGGAGGGGAAGGCTTCAATTGTGCTGCAGCCATCACAAGCTGCTGCTCGGGGGCCAAGGCTGGTGGCTCCACTGAGGCAGGTGGCAGTCCGGCCCTTCGATGAACTCGAGAGCCGGCACCGGGACATGCTCCTCCTTCTGGGGTGGCCAAGAAGCAGGTGGCTCCTCCAGGTCGGGACAGTGAATCAAAGGTATGACCCCCAGGTACTTTGGCTTGACCTCAGCAGCTGGCATCTCAGCCCAGGCTTAGCTTTCAGCACCAGCAGCTGGGACCGGCTCGATCACCTCAGGCCCAGGAGCTTCAGCAGGCCCCACAGTCAGCCTCGGGGCGGGGCTCTTGCCACGATGGTTCAGGGTGTTGCTCGGGGTCCGAAGCCGGTTGCTCCCCTGAGTGAGGTGGCTGCTCCAGCACATCAATGACCTCGATAGCTGGTGGTGGGGCCCGTTCGGCTTCCAGGGCTCCCAAGGGTGCAGGTGGCTCTTCCAGGTCGGGACAGGGATTCAGAGGTCTGACCACCACATACCTTGGCCTGAACACAGCAGCTGGCATCACGGTTTGGGCCAAGCCCTCAGCTCCAGCAGCTGGGACCAGCTCCATCACCTCAGACCCTGAAGGTGCAGCAGCCCCCACAGTCAGGGCTCAGGCGGGCTCTTGGGGTGGTTCAGGGTGTTGCTCGGGGTCTGAAGCCGGTTGCTCCACTGAGTGAGGCGGCTGCTCCGGCACATCGATGAGCTCGATAGCCGGTGGTGGGGCCCATTTGGCCTCCAGGGCTCCTAGGGTTGCAGGTAGCTCTTCCAGGTCAGGACAGTGATTCAGAGGTCCGACCACGTATCTTGGCTTGAACACAGCAGCTGGCATCATGGCTTGGGCCAAGCTCTCAGCTCCAGCAGCTGGGACCAGCTCCATCCCCTCAGACCCTAAAGGTGCAGCAGGCCCCACCGTCGGAGCTCGGGCGTGCTCCTGGGGTGGTTCAGGGTGTTGCTCAGGGTCCAAAGACAGAGTATCATCTCCAAGAAGACAAAGTATCATCACCAGGATGGACTTTCCACGTCCCTCTCAAATCAAGGACACTCTTCCCACCGCTCAATGTGTGTGAGTGCAAGAGCCCTGGGAGGTCTCCCCAGACTGCAGCCCGTGGGGATGGGGTGTGAGCCTACCCACTGCTCCGGCCCAGCAACACGGAGGCTTGATCTGTGTGACCCACCCTGTCCCCAACTCGGCCACCCCAGTCCTCCTCACCTCCACCCACAAACTCCGCTTGATGGAGATTTCTGAAACGCCAAAGGTAACACACGGCACGACAGTCGAGCACTGAGCCTGGCAAGTACTGCCCCGTGAAGTTCAGCAGCTTTGTCAGGGCAGGAAATTCTGGGGGATCGTGGAAGTCCTCCTCATAGTAGTCCAGCCAGATGGTCAGGAAGGAGGACATGGTGCTGGGGAGGGACAGGTGGGCAGAGGCGTCAGAAGACAGAGCTCCCTCACGCAGAGGTGTCCCGGGGAAGCCCTGCAGGAACCGGGGCCCTCGGCCTCCCATGCAGGGCTGTCGGAGGCCAGTGCTGCTCCTTGTCCACCTGTCACCTGGCGGTCCAGTCTGCCACAGCCCTGCTCGCTGAGGAGGGGCTGGCACAAAGCCTCTGTGCATGGGAGCCCATGACCAGCAGTGTGACCATCACTGTTTTTCCTGGGGAAACTTCCCTCCTGTGGGTCTGCCCTGCCTCACTCATGAGGGGCCCCCAAGGGGTGTCCTTCCACTGACTCTAATCTCCCACGGGGCGGGGGCCGTCTGGTCCGTGAGCCCTCACTGGCTCTCCTGAGCACCTGCCGTGCACCCGGGTCCAGGTGCCACCAGATTGGTGAGTGCGATGCTCCCCACACCCTCTGCTCTGGGTCCCAGGTGTGGGGCAGACAGAGGGTTGGGGGGATGGGCATGGAGGAGGTCACCCTTTGGTGTCCCAGTGCTCTCCCACAAAGCCGACACCCCACCCACGGCTCTCCTTTGCTCTTTTCCTGAAGGGGCCTTAGACCCTTACCCTGTCACAGGAATTGCAGACGTGTGGGGTGAAGGGTCGAGCAGCCCCTCCAACCCACAGCCCCCTCGCGGCCCTCCTGGAGAGGGAAGGCTCCCCTGCATGGTCCAGAGCTCACTCACATTTCCCACTGGTCCAGGATTCCTTCGTTCTTGCAGGAAGCTACGATGTATCGATATCTAGAGGAGGGCAGGGGGCATCACATGAATCGTCCTGTGGACCCGATCTCTCCTCATAGCTGCTGTCACCTCTGAACCCCAAGTAGTCCAGAACCCTGGGGGGCCGTCAGCTCTGTGCCTGTGGCCACGGGCAGCTCCTGGAGAAGCACCTGCACCTGCTGGCACTTCCTGAATGCTTGAGGAATGAAAGGGCTCCAGCCAGGCCCATGGCTGATATCCGAGTGGGCCTGGGCGCCCAGGTGTCCCCAGGGACCCCTACTCCGAATGCCCCAGGATATAGACCCCAGATGGACTCAAAACTCCCTTTCAATGGCAAAACAGGCCAGCTCAAGACCCTGGTGACGGTGAGGAGGCGGCACAGGCTTTGTCATGGGGAGAGAAGACGACTGATGAGCACAAGCACAGCCCCTCTAGCCGACCTGCCACAGGCCAGGCACCGGGGGCTGCCCTACAGGACCCGACTAGGCCCTGTGTGACTCTCCTCCAGTCAGAGGAGCAGCCCAAGGGGCCGGGAAGTTAAGCAACATTCCCCAAGACTCCCAACCAGTAGGTGGCCCATCCCACTGGGCTGTGGAGGGTCAGAGTGCTCACTTTGCAAACAGCAGGTCCAGCACCTCTTCAGGGGTGCCATATTCCACCAAATAGTTAAGGAATTCAAATATGGACAGGTTATCAAAGCGCAGCAAGGCGGGCACCAGTTCTTCTACCTGCTGCTCCAGCAGCTCCCTCCGGCTGGGGGTGGTTGGGCAGATCCGATTCTTCCTCAGGGCTGAGGCCCTTTCAGCCTGAGGTGGGACAGAGGGGATGTGCAGCCTGCACTGTAGCCTCCAGGAGACCTGGGAGTTGGAGCGCAGACCACAGCCCGAGCTCTCAGTGGCTGCAGGGGGCGGGGGGGGGGAAGGAGTGCCCACAGCAGGGACACGGGGCTTGACGCCTGCGGCTCAGTCACTTAGCATCTGACTCTCAGTTGTGGCTCAGGTCATGGTCTCAGCATCCTAAGATCCCACCCCTGGCAGGCTCTGCGCTTGGGGCAGAGTGTGCTTGAGGAGCCTGTGTCTCCCTCTTCTGCTTCCTGCTGTCTGTCTCTTAAACTGACAGACTATCCAATAAAGAAATAGTTTTAGAGGATAAATTTTCAAAAAAATTTGGATCAATACAAGGATCTCAAATGGGAGGGGTCAGTATCCCAGGGCCGCTTGTCAGCTGAGTTTTGACAGCACCTCCCTGCATTAACGGCTTCACCCCTTGAATTTGACCACACGCCCCTCTCTCGAGGTGCCAACCGGAGACCTTTCCTTGGGTGGGAGGGCCCAGGGTGTGAGGGCTACAGGATGTTCAGCACCGCCCTGTGATTTGGCAACAGAAGGGAATCGCATCGAAGTCCTGCATCAGTGAAGGGCTCAGTGGCTGTGGGAACCAACTGGCCTTCTGACATGTTGTGCAGCACACGAGGCCCCTGTGCCCGACCCCGGGAGCGGGGGCAGGGATGCGCTCCTTCAAAACCTAACTGCAGAGCGATAGACATAGTACAGTGAGCCCCGTGTCCCTTTGGGGAAAAGTCTCCCAACTCACCAGGACCATGCTCAAGCCTTGGAGAAGGTGGGGAAGGACGTCAGGCCAATGGGGCCTCCTGGGAGCACCAGTTAGGAGAAAGCATAGCACAGTGCAAACTACTGGAGACCGCATGCGATGAGACATGGTATGTCTCTTCTTAAAAAGTTTTTATGGGCAGCCCGGGTGGGTCAGTGGTTTAGCACTGCCTTCAGCCCAGGGCGTGATCCTGGGGACCCAGGATCCAGTCTGACATCAGGCTCCCTGCATGGAGCCTGCTTCTCCCTCTGCTTGTGTCTCTGCCTCTCTCTCTTTGTCTCTCGTGAATAAATAAATAAAATATTTAAAAGAAAGCATTATAAAAAAAGTTTTTATTATTTATTCATGAGAGACACACACACACAGGTGGGGGGGCAGACACACAGACAGAGGTAGAAGCAGTCCCCATTCAGAGAGCCCGAGGCAGAACTCGATCCTGGGTCTCCAGGATCAGGGCCTGGGCGGAAGGCAGGCTCTAAACCACTGGGCGACCAGGCATCCCCTGAAGGCTCTATTCTGATATTCCTACAAATCTGTGCACAGGGACTCTGCATCTGGCCCAGGCAGGGGCAGGGCCATGGGGGCAAGTTTGGGGAGGAGGGGAATCCAGACTCCTGTAGCAGCAGGAGTCTAGGGGGGAGCCGAGGGGAGCAGCAGGCTGGCTTCTGGGACCTGGGGCCCTTCCTGCTGCATCGGGGCCCTGGGTGTCGGGTGGCCCCAGCCCCTGCACTCACCTTGAACCCTTGCAGGTCTCCGTTAGCTGTGCTGGGCTCCTTCCTGATCACCACCGGTGTGTGGGGGATGTCCTCTTCCTCCCGCCTCCGCCGCCACCCCTTGTCCCATGTGGAGCTCTGTAAAGACTGTGTGCGGCAGCCAGGCAGGAGGCCTCAGCGCCCGGTGTGGCTGCCTCGGCTGGGCCGCACACCCAGCTGACTCCATTGCAGACACACCACAGCACAGTTGGCACACACCTCCCCCAAGGAGAGCAAAGGGATGCGGCTGCAGGGCCTTGGGTTAACTCCGGGTCATGTAAGAGGCACCTCAGGAATCCTGTTTCCACCCTGCCCACCGTGACATCAGGGTGACCCTGAAGGGGTCACCGGGGAACCTGCTGCCCTGCAAGGTCCTCCAGCCTGGATGCGACCTGCCCACACATCCCTGGTTCCCTGAAACTGAAGAGGAGGGGATGGGGCTGCCCAGGATGGCTGGCACAGGTGGCCTGGCCTGGCCTGCTCTGTATTACCCTACAGCGCCTCCTGAAAAGCTCCCTGAGGCGTTGGGTTTGACGGTGGCACCAGCGTCTCCAGCATTCGAAGCAGCCGCATCCCTGGGGTTCCTGGTGTTGCTCAAAACTGGGAAAGCCATCAGGGAACATCTTTCAGTAGCAGAAGTCTCCTGAAAGTGAGCCTGAGGTGGGGCTGCACTAGAATGTGGGGGCCCGGGTACAGGGGTTCCAAGTTCTGTTGGCCTCTGTTGTGAAAGAAGTGACCTCACTGCCTGGGACCCCCTCCCTGAGTCCACTCCTGGAGGGAGCTTCAGGAGCAGCGCTCGGGGCTGCCAACGGCCCCCCCCCCTCCCTGCAGGCAATGGCCTGTGTGCACACAGTGACACAACCGCACCCCTGTCTACAGGCCCCAGGGCAAGACTATGTGCAGCCAGGGCCCCAGCCTGGAAACACACCTGGGTTCAGACACAACTTTCCATTCTTCCCTGGTTTTCACCCCGGAGAAGCCGTTGTGCCTGTCGGGGATAGTCTGCCTCTTGCCTGTGGGATAGGGATTATCCTAGCAGGTGCTTCCTCCAGATGTCCCCACGCCACTGTGGCATCATATCTGTGACATTGGAGGTGGGTGTCACGTGCAGGCAATACCTCCCACCACATGTTCTTCCTTGGTGTGTACATGCGTCCAGGCCCACAAGGTCCATGTGTGCACACACGTGCGCACCATTACCCTCATTCTGGAGGCCCAGAAGATGACAGTCCCACCGGGGCAGGGATGGGCAATAGCTTCCCACAATCCTAGGCTCCTGAATCCAAGGCAAACCCTACAGTAGGTGTGGGAGTCTTGGCCTAGAAGGTGTGAGGCTGTCCTTATCCTGAAACCCTGCCTGTCGTGTGTTACGGGCCATTCCGTCATTTCCACTGGGTGAGCTGTGGACAGCGGTGCACCCAGTGGGTCACCCGACCTGGGCTCTTCCTCAGACTGGAACGTGCTGGAATGCCTCCTGTCTGGGCTGTCAATGCCCACCCCCACCCCATCACATCCCCATGACTGTAGCCAGTTCCATCCACACAACCTTTTCTCAGCCCCCTGACAAAGGGGAGGGGCAGCCTTGGCCCCCAACGGAGGACACAGAGCTGGCTTCATGCCCCCTTCTGCCTCCTTCCCAGGCTGTGATCCTGGCGAGGCAGTGGGTCTTCACCTCCTCCCCTCAGTGGCCCCCTGGAGCCCCAGCTGCTGCGTTTGTCAAAGCCCCACAGTTTGTCACAGCCTCACCTCCGGAGCTCAGGACCCAGGGAAGCACCAGGCTCTCTTTCTAGGGAGCAATTTGCTCTTTCCATTCCTGATATTTTTCCGTATTTTGTCCATCTTCCCCCCTGGAGCATGAGCTCCGAGAGGGAGGATCTGGTCTGTTTATCAGCTCGGGCACTATCTGTGCTCAGGGCTCAGCAGCTGAAGGAGAAGGTGGGAGGATCCATCCCACCACGGGCCAGCTCAGCGGTGGGAGCCTTATTGACTTGGGGCATTTTAAAATACTTGTGCTTTTCTTTTCTTTCTTTTTTTTTTTTTTTTTTTTTAAAGCCAGTCAAATCTAGCAGTGGGGGGTTGTATACCAACTTTAGTGACACTAATGTTAATAAGTTCTGATAACCCACTACCATCGGACCAGCCGTTCTTTTCTTTTTTTTTTTAAGGAAACTCTGTGCCCGATGTGGGACTCAAACTCAGGACCCCGAGATCAATAACCACACGCCCTTCAGACTGCTCCAGGCAGGCGTCCATTGGTCATTTAAAACTAGTAGACTGATAACTATTTCAGTTAATTTGGTGATCCACATTGCTGAATTACCAAGTGACTCCCCCAATGTCAGTACTGCGTCAGCACAGATTGCCCCACCTGACAGCACTGAGTGGCTGTTCAGATTGGAGACTGAACTCGTTCACGGGGTCTTTCAGGAGTCAGGGTGGCTCCTCCATGGGCCTCCTTCCTCCCTAGGAGGTCATGCACCTCTGCAGCCAGCAGCACAAGGGGAAGACAACAAACACAGGCATGAGGGAGGGGGTCTCCAGCCAGGTCTAGCAGGCCTGCATGTCCACCTTTATGCTCACTCTGTGTGTTATTTATTAGAAGTAGTATTCATTTTTAGGATTTTATTTATTTGTTTAAGAGAGAGAGAGCAAGAGAGAGCGAGCACGCATGATCAGTGGAGACAGGCAGAGGGAGAGGGAGAAGCAGGTGTCCTGCGAGCAGGGAGGCAGAAACCCAGGAATTCTGAATCATATCCCACAAAACAGAGAAAACACATCACCAGATCTGCTCCACAAAACAAACAAAAGGCATCTCCTCAAGCTGAATGAAAATTTTCTACTTGAAGTACAGACTGTATGAGTGAAATGAGAGCAAGATTTGTGTGTGTGTGTGTGTGTGAGAGAGAGAGAGTGAGTGTATATGTAAAGTAAATCCTTTTTTATATCAATGCTGTTTTGTATAAACTAAAGAAAGCAATGTCTCAGAGAATCTGCAATAACCAAATTGAAAGCTTCTTGAAAATATGTAACTGCTATTAATTAGCTTCATCTGTTTTGGATTTCAAACCATTAGCATTTGGCAAAGGAATAAAACAACATAGAAACTAGGATCTCCTATATGAGTAAAGAGTTCAGTGCAGAATTTTGAGGGTGAGTGTTTGCTGCTTCACCATTATGATCAAACGGAAACTTCATTCCTTCAGATAAAAAGGGCAGTGTTACCCCAGCAATGTTACAGACAGCAACTTTCTTCAACCCAGAGGAGGTAGGTTCTTCCTATTTTGGATGAAAGTTTAGCAAAACTTTCCAGAGTTACCCACTGAAGAAGCACAGCCTGACACATTTCTTTCATCTGGACACCGCAGAAGGCTGAAGTATTTACAGCAGATGGTATTCAGTGTAATGTTATCATACCATGGATTATCAAAATATCTCCTTTCATCACCTTTTGTTTGGAGTTCTTTTTTTTAAAAGATTTATTTGTTTATTTATTTATGAGAGGGGGGGGGGGGCAGAGAAACAGGAGGAGGGAGAAGCAGGCTCCATGCCGGGAGCCTGACGTGGGACTCGATCCCAGGACTCCAGGATCACGCCCTGGGCCAAAGGCAGGCACTAAACTGCTGAGCCACCCAGGGATCCCCTTGTTTGGAGTTCTATCTGGAGTTTTATGTATTTGAAAAATCCAGGATGAATCCTCAGTTGTAGAAGAAAAATAGACTGTGCTCTAAGCTTATATGTGAAAATGCTCCGAGAAGGTTGGTTTGCTCTGACAAAATTCATAGAAGAGCAGTATAACCAGAACAATACTGAGGTCTCAGGCTGCAGGACTTGAGAGGGGTCGTCACTGGGGAAAGGCAATGTTGATGTGCTGTGCGGTGCCAGAGGAGATAGCATGTGTGAGGGGGCTGGCAACAGGGCCTTTCTGAAAGAACACAGTGGTCATCAATTTCAGGTAAGGGCTCATATATGCCAGGCTCTGTGCTGCTTCATCTTTCTGACCTTTTCATCCTCATAACAACTCTATGAGATATGTCATGTTATCCACATTTTACAGATAAGAATATAGGGCCTTCGAGAATTGAAGTAAATGACCCAAGGTCACCAAGTGAGTGACAGGAACAGATGTCTTCTTGGGGCTATGCCCCACCATGGTCCACACTCAGTATCTACCCCATATGTCTGTTGACTGACTGGAATCTCAGAGGTCTTAACATCTCACATGTGTAAATGATTGGTTGATACGACCCCTCATCATCCACCAACCTCACAGATAAATCTAGATATTGTGTATATGTGTGTGTGTGTATTAATATTTATATTTATATTTATATATATTTCAAATTTCAGCTTTGCTGGTAGTACCTTACTGGGAACCTCTTGGAATACTAAATGGCTTGAATTATTTGTGTGAGAAAGGATCTTCCTACTATAGCAGGAGGATTCCAAAATGAAAAAAAAAAGGCATGAAAGATCACCAAATACGTCTGATTTACAGATTCGGTCCCTATACTGTAATCTTCTCTTTGTTCCTGTTCTTTGCTTACAATAATCATCACTGCATTTTGACTGCACTTCAAGTAGGCTGCTTCTTCAGCCTCTGACTTCTCTGATTACTGGCTCTTGATCTTTTGCTTTTTTTAATTTATGTGCATTAGTCTTTATCCCTTTAAAATCCACCCCAAAATCTGCTAAGCATATACATCTGGAATTTCAAATCTCACCCTGCCCCCCTTCACACATGGACATTTCTTCCTTTCCCTCTTAACCTCATTCATCATACATTTTCTGTTTATAGCTCTGGGACACCTTGACTCTGACACACAAATCAGCTTTTTCCTGAGCTCTTACTAGAACTGTGTTTCTCATTTACTCTTGGGCAGTATCCATCCTTATCGACTGAAGTTAGGAGTTGAATTATCACCAAAATAAAAGAAAAAGAAAGAAGAGATTTTTGTTATTACAGCAGAAATTATTTTTTAATCCACAACAGATGATTTATATTCATCAAAAATTTGTGCTGCTTTCAGCAAACAAGCTTACATATGAAGTCATCAGTTCTGTAAAAGGTGAGGAAGAAAACAACTAATTCAAAGAGAGCATTTTTCCCTCCTTTTTGGTATGCAGTGTCAAAAACTTGAACAATTCGTATCAAATCAATTCAGTGGTAGAATGTGGTGTATTACATGAGCATGACTTGTAGTCAGGAGACTTTGGGTCTACTCCCACGATTTATTAGAGTAGCTGTGTGACCTTGGGATAAATTGCTTAAAACTATAATCTGAGTCATTTGTCTGTAAATTTAAGATGTTATTTAACTATGTGACCTTTAAAATTATGGACCTTCTGTGGAGAGTGAAACTTCCCTTAAGCCAGAGTCTTTAAAGGGGGGGCTAGAGTGCTCCCAGATCAATTTCCTCCCGGCCCTAGATCTATAAAGAAACAAATTCAAATCCCCAGTTGAAGCCTTCAGATTTGTTAAAATTAAATACATTCAAATATAATAAGAAATTAACATGAATATTAATGAATGAAAGTCAGGGGAAAACAAGAACAACACATTGAGGTTCTTGGGAATTTATAGATATTGAAATCATCAAATAGTATAAAATAATTATGGGTCAAGTGTTTTAAGAAATTAAAGATTCTCAAAAAAAAGAAATTAAAGATGGAATAATAAATGAAAAAGGGTCAAAATGCAAATCTAATAAAAATACCAGGCACATTTGAAAAAAAAACATTTATAAATAACAGATAATTATTAAAACTAATAGCTTAGTGGATGTGTTAAACAGCGGAATATATGCAGCTGAAGATGGAGTTAAATCTGAAAGAAATACTCAGGCTGTACTACATAGAGACAAGGCAGTAAATACAGAAGAGACATTAAGCTATATGGAGGGCATAATGAGTAATATATATAATTTGAGTTCCAGAAAGGGGAGATAGAAAAAAGGCAATATTTGAACATAGAAGGGCTAAGATCTTCCCCAGACTGACAAAAGGACATGAATCCACAAATAGAGGAAACAAGAGTCCAAATAGATAAAAGGAAAGTCACACCCAGATGTATGATAGTAAAACCAAAGAATAGCAAAGACAAAGAGCAGATCTTAAAAGTAGGCAGAGGGGAAAAAAGTAAATAATAAGGAGGGCAAGTAGGTATCAGTTTCTCAGTAGCAACAATGGAAACCAGAACACAGTGGAATATCTTCAGCGTTCTGAAGAGAAAATGACGGTCAAGCTAGATTCATGGATTTAACAAAACTATTTTTCAAGGACAAAGGCAGTAAAGACACTTTCAGATAAAGATAGATTGCATTTGCAACCAAGAAACCTTATTAAAGGTATTTTTAAAGAATGTTCTTTTTGACGCCTGGGTGACACAGTCAGGTAAGTACCTGACACTTGGTTTTGGCTGGGATCATGATCTCAGGGTCTGGAGATCAGCTCCACGCTCAGCATGGGGTCTGCTTAAGGCTCTCTTTCCATATCCTTCTGCCCTTCCCCCCGCTCTCTCTCAAATAATAAATCTTTAAAAAAAAAGAATGTACCTTAAAAAGAAAAATGGTTCTAGAAACAAGTTTTCAGGATAATACCCTTGGAAGAAAAAAAAAATACCCTTGGAAGAAAACATAGGGGTAAGTTTCCATGATCGTGGATTTGGGGATGGTTTCTAAGATACAACACAAAGAGCACAAGCAACAAACAAACAAACAAACAAAAAATACTGAACTTCAAAATTGAAGATTTTTGTGCTTCAAAGGACGTGATCAAAAACTGAAAGAACCCCCCCCCCCCAAAAAAAGGGAAAGAACCTACAGAATGGAAGCTATTATTTGTAAATCATATAAATCTTGTGTCTAGTATTCAGAATTTAGAAATTATACAACTGAACAATGAAAAGACAACCCAGTTAAAAAATGGAGACAAAGAATTGAATAGACATTTTTTCCAAAGAAGATACACAAATGGCCAACAAACACATGAAAAGATGTTCAACATCATTAGTCATTAGAGAAATGCAGATCAAAACTGCAGTGAGATGCCCACTTCATGCTTAGTGGGATGGCTATAATTTTTTTTAATAGAAAAAAAACAAGTGTTGGGTAGAAGGTAGAGAAATTAGAACCCTTGCACGTTGCTTGTGAGAATTTTAAATGGTGCAGCTTCTATGGAAAAAATGTTGGTGGTTCCTTCAAAAGTTAAACATAGCATTGCCATATGAAACAGCAAATTCACTTCTAGTTATATCCCCCCCTAAATTGAAAACAAGTATTCAAACAGATACTTGTACACAAATGCTCATAGTGATACTATTCACAATGACCACATTATGCTGAGTGAAAGAAGCCAGGCACAGAAGGTCACATATTGTATGATTCCATTCGAAATATCCAGAATAGGCAGATCCAAAGAGACAGAAGATTACTGGTTGTCATTGGCTTGGGAGAGGAAGGAATGCAAAGTGACTGCTTAATTGGCATGGAGTTTCCTTTTGGGATAATAAAAATGTTCTGGAACCAGATAGAAGTGATGGTTGCACAACATCATGTATGTACTGTCACCAAATTATATGCATTTAAATGGCTAACATTGTGAATTTTAGGTTATGAATTTTGCCACAATACAAAAAAGTCAAAGGGAGCCTTGTGGCTCATCCATTTAAGCATCCAGCTCTGGATTTCAGATCAGGTCATGATCTCAGAGTTGTGGGATCAAGCCCTGCATCAGGCTCCACATGGGGCATGGAGCATACTTAAGATTCTCTCTCTCTTCCTCTCCCGCTGCCCCTGCCCCCTATGCTGCCTACATTCATACACAAACACACTCTCTCTCCCCCTTCTCTAAGAAAGAAAAAAAATTTTTTCACAGATGCATAGAAATTAGCAAACATGTAGGTAAATCCAGACATTGTACAATATAAGTGATAATGATAATAATGTCTCATTTGTGTGGTTCTAAAAATGAGCATTAAAGTAGTAGACAACAACAAACATGTGAGTTGAGAAAAAAGTAATCAGAGCATTAAAGTTCTCACAAGACCTTATGAGAGTCATTCACTCTCAAGTGCTTTTGACTGTGATTGACAGTAATGAATGTTTTATAGTCACCCAGTGTACACACATATGTATATGACTGAAACAAAAATTTCTCAAAATAGTCCTTCCCTAACTATATATGTTGTACACTATTTTCTAATCTAGTTAATTTCATTTTTAAAAATGCTAATTGTCTCCCCTTAAGTTGACTCCATCAACCACTAATGGATTGTAACATGCTACTTTAAAACATAACAAAACAAACTGGTATCAAGAGTATGATGGCACCCAAGTAAAGATGTGGGTGAGAAAAAAAATTAAAAAGTCTTGAGTTGTTCACTATCTACTCTGATACTGGGTCAGGAAGCATATGCAAGTGGTGAATTGGCTGTATTTTCCACAATCTTTTGAAGATGTCATCATGTTCCAATATGGTAATCTCCATGGGGCGAAAGTATATTTCTACTAATTCACTGGAAACATTTTAAACAATTCTGAGTTTGTATAACATTCTGTAAATTGTCAAGATAAAGTTCTCTGGAGTATTCAATATGGATGCAGGTAATAGAATTTTTTAAAGATTTTATTTATTCATTCATGAGAGGCAAAGAGAGAGAGAGAGAGAGAGAGGCAGAGACACAGGCAGAGGGAGAAGCAGGCTCCATGCAGGGATCCCAACGTGGGACTAGATCCCAGGTCTCCAGGATCACGCCCTGGGCCGAAGGTGGTGCTAAACTGCTGAGCCACCCGGGGCTGCCCAAGAATCTCATATTCATCTCAAATTCATATATGCAAGCAGAATGGTCCATCTCAATTTGAAAAAATCAGAAAAGCTGAATTATGGTCTTACACTTCTTATCCTCTTGTTATTTTGGATAAGTGACTTCATTTGCCCTGGTTTTCTCATCTGCAAAATTAAAGGGAACTTTTAAGTTTTTCCTAAAAGGAAATCTGTGATTCACTCTAACAAGTCTATACAAAACCTTGAGTGCTCTCTCTCTCTCTCTCTCTCTCTCTCTCTCTCTCACACACACACACACACACACACACACACACACACACCTGTATTGCATTAAGATGAAGGAAATTTGGGGCGGCCCTGGGTGGCTCAGCGGTTTAGCACCACCTTCGGCCCAGGGCCTGATCCTGGAGACACAGGAAAGAGTCCCACGTCCGGCTCCCTGCATGGAGCCTGCTTCTCCCTTTGCCTGTGTCTCTGCCTCTCTCTCTCTCATGAATAAACAAAATCTTTAAAAAGAAAAGATGAAGGAAATTTAACATCGACCCTTATGAAACGTTCTCAACATTGGCATTAATCTATTTTAAAGTAGGAAGTGACTTTCATCACTGATGATTTATTGGGCATACTATATATTTTCAGACATGATTTTTTATTTATAAGACATTTGTGACTTTTTTAAAATTAGATTTTTGTTACTGCAACTTCAGAAGCTTTACCAGGTTAAGAAAGAGGATTATGCTGGTCTGAGCCTGTACCAGTAAATATGTCCATATTCCATGGTAGCTAAATGGCTCCTGTTTAAATTCTTGTTCCAACTGCTGCAAAGTACCTTAAGGAACAATGTTTGGTAAGGTATGTTTACACAAAAGATACAAATGTCTGTTTTTCCACCATAGCTTTTTGTTCATGTTAGCTTATCATTGAAACTGTCCATGCTCTCAAGTGATGTGTGACTAAGAGATTTGTTATCTTTAGTCCGCTGCTGTCTGGAAGATTTGTACTAGATGAAAGAGTAGAAAAGACACTCTCCACTTCAGCCATTCTGCATTATTTTCAGGTGCCTAATAGCCTTTTGATGATCTTGCTTACTGGGTTTTTAACGTTGTGTGCATGCCTATGTGTGTGTAGAAAATTTCAAACGTAAACAGAGTAGTGTAATGAGCCCCACTTACTCATCACTCAACTTCAACTATGAATATCCTACCATTCTTGTTTTATTTATACCACCCACTCCCCAGCCCCTCTGTTTGATTATTATTATTTTTTAGAGTTTTTATGGTAAAATTTACATACACTGAAATGCACAAATAATTGAACTGTTTTGACAACTAGATACACCTGTGTAACCTGTGCCCTTACCAGAGTTCCATCTCTTGAAAGAATCTTCCTCTGTCCCCAGGTAATTCCTCAAGTCCCCCAAAAGCATCCAGTGGTTTTTCTCACCTTAGGTGAGTTTTGCTTATTCTAGAACTTCATATAAGTGGAAGCATACAGTATTTCTAAACCCTTTTGTGTCTGGCTTCTTTTCTCTTGTGAGATTCAGTCATTTCATTGCAGGGATCAGTACACTAATGCATCCTTTTTATTACTGAGTGGTAAAATAATACCACAGCTTGTTTGCCCATCCTCATGTTGATGGACATTTGGGTTGTTTACAGTTTGGGGCTATTTTGAGTAAAACTGATATGAGCATTCTTTACATCCTTTTGTGAAGGATATATTCCCACTTATCTTGGACAGTGACCTAGATCTACAGCTGCTGGACTATAAGGTAGGTATATGTTTAACTTTATAAGAGGCTACCCCACCCTGTACCACACTTTTACACTCCCATCAGCAGTATATATGAGTTCTAATTGCTCTGACTCCTCATCAGCACTTGGGATTTGTCAGTCTTAAATTTTAGCTACTCAGGCAGCCGGGTGGCTCAGTGGTTTAGCACCGCCTTCAGCCCAGGGTCGAGTCCCACTTCGGGCTCCCTGCATGGAGCCTGCTTCTCCCTCTACCTGTGTCTCTGCCTCTCTCTCTCTCTCTCTCTCTATCTCTCACTCATGAATAAACAAAATCTAAAAAAGAATTTTTAGCTACTCTAGTGGATGTAAAGTAGTATCTCAATTTAGTGTTAATTTGCATTTCTGTAATGACTAAAGATATTGAGCGTGTTTTCATGAGCTTATCCCTTTGGCCTAATGTATTTTTCACACGTGGTTCCCTTGTCCACAACACTTACTATCTACCACCCTTTTCTAGTTAGCTACTTACACCTTATCTAGTCCTCACCTTATTGAAAGGAATCCTTCCTCCCAAAAAGTTAGGAGTTGAGGAAATCAGCCTGAAAGCTCTATGAGAAACAGTTTTCCAGAATCAGCATCAGCCACTGTCTTTTCGCAGTGCCCTTGAACCTTAAGGCAGGGAAAACTTTTCCTTTACCCTCCTCCAATTCCCACTTTTGGAAATACAAACAGCCCAAGTCGTAGTTGCTCATTCATTTTGATGTTACCGGGTACAGAAGCTCGTAGGGCTGGGACTCCTGTGGAGACAGGGGCATACCATAAAATCTAAAAGGGAGTACCACGTGGAAATTTTATTGAAGAACAGTAAGCACCTCAGCTTCAGTATTTCCCTTTGAAGGGATAATCCTGTGGCTTTCAAGCCTGTAGAGAAATAGGGTGATTACAGTGTACAGCATGAGAAAGAAATACTTCTGGACACCTGGGTGGCTCCGTGGTTGAGCTTCTGCCTTTGGCTCAGGTGGTGGTCCTGGGATCGAGTCCCACAGCGGGCTCTCTGAAGAGAGTCTGCTTCTCCTCTGCCTATGTTTCTATGTCTCTCATGAATAAATAAATAAAACATGAACATATAAACATAAACATAATAAAACAATAAAATGTAAACAGCCTAATAATATATAGAAGTATATAATTTCTTCGGAATATAGACTCTTAAGTTACCATTGACTAGAAAAGCATCGCATTCTCTTGCTGTGCTCTGTAAAGCTTCTTCCTTGACCTGCTCCCAATATCTGCTGAGAAGATAAGCAAAAAATGTTCTCAGGCTTCCCTTAGTCTGACCTCCAGGGATTGCCTGGGGGTCAAGGAGGATCCTGTGTGGGAAGAGAGTAGGACTGCTATCAGAAGGGTTACAATTGATGCTTCTCCTATCTTTCCACCCTCGGTTGCTGGCCTTTTGGTTTCCTCCCATTAAAAAGAAGCTTTATTAGTGTGTTTATAAACAGTTATGCCTCTGAGTAGGTGATTTTGGCACACCATGTATATCCCCTTGTCACTCAACATCCCTATGCATGCTGATAAGCTTTCTGCTGCCAATACCTGCATCCCTTAGCTCTCCCCACAGGAGCATTCTTGGTGCCCGGTGGGCTGGAAGTGCCAGGGAGCTGACATCCCTGGGAACAGCCTCAAACTCATGACAGATGGGAGCTAGTGGCTAAGCCCTCCATCTTTCTTATCCTTTGGGTGAGACAACTCTCGGGTCTGCTCTACACCACTTCCCAGAGTAGCACAGTGGAAATGAGCCCAAGTTCCCCACAGCTATAACATACTCATAAATTCATCTACTGGCTTCCTTCCCTTCCCTGGCTCACTGTCCCCTCCTCCGCCAATGTTTCCTGAGATAGTCTTCCAAATAAACTCCTAGCCTTGGTCCTAGTCTCAGGGCCTGTTCTGGAGAAACCCAATGTAGGCTAGCTTAATAATACCAAGCAAACTCACTAATAAAATATTGGTATAAACATATTGTTAGTAAATCTTCTAATACTTTAAATGGTTCAGATCCAGCGTGGCTAAAGACCTAGCATTCATTTCATTAAATTTACCTAGCATTATCCCCAAAATGTTATTGTTTCAGAATGCTTCTGAGGTAAAGATCTAGTTTAAGGAGTAATCTCAAAACCAGGGATGTGTGTCTCACATATTTGAGTTTAGATGAAGAGTCAGCGACTTGATTTTTCAAAGCCAATTGGTATAATGTATACTATTGTTTCCCAGCATACTAAGATACTTCTGTGTATAATAAAAGATATCCTCAACATGTTTATATTTTGGTTTTACTCTCTTTAGCCCATTGTTTGGAAACAAAAATGGGAAGGAAGTGTAATTTTGCTGAAGAAAGAGCGCTGATGCTGGTGTATAGGTGTGCATGTATATGGACCCAGGAGTCCTCAGCGTCCCTTGCCCTCCACATACCCACCTAAAATATTTTGGCAAGCTTGGGTTTACGGATGTGTCATGAGTTAAGTTCAGTGAATAACTCCACGTAACATTTTATAGGTCAAGAAAACACAAGAGAAGCACAAATTTGAAACTGTGTCAGGGATTCATGGCACAAGGTATTAGATAGTTTCTGTCACCAAATATGCTTTGCTTCATTATCCATTAAATATTTCATCTTAAATACCAGTTCCAAATCCATAAATTCAGACCTGAGCTTAGTGCCATATGCCCTTCTCAAAATAATTAGCTTCCAGATGCTTTAATATTAATTTCACTGATGCCTTTAGAGAAATTCTTGATGTCTGTTTTTGTGCCAGTACCACACCGTCTTGATGGTCACAGCTTTGTGGCACACCCTGAAACCCGGCATTGTGCTGCCTCCTCCCGCCCCCCCTCCCCCGCAGTGGGTATCTTGGCTACTATTCCCGTGGCCATTCGGGGTCTTTCTGATTCCACACAAGTCTTCAGATGATTTGTTCCAGCTCTCTGAAGAGAGTCCGTGGTATTTCTGAGAGGGATTGCACTAGTTGTGTAAATTGCCCTGGATCACGTTGACATTTTCCCCAATATAAATTCTTCCAACCCAGGAGCATGGAACCTTTTTCCATCTCTTTGTGTCTTTCTCAGTTTCTTTCAGACATGTTCTGCAATGTTTCAGGTAGAGATCCTTTACCCCTTTGGTTAGGTTTCTTCCTAGGTAGCTCATGCTTTTTTTTGGGTGCTGCGGTTGTATAAATGGGATTGACCCCTTCCTCGATGTCCCTTTCCTCGGTCTCATTGTTTGCGTACAGAAAGGCCACTGGTTTCTGGGCCCCGAGTTTGTATCCCGCCACACTGCCAAACTTGCTGTAGGAGTTCCAGCCGTCTTGGGGTGGAGTCTTTTGGGTTTTCTAGGTACGGTATCATGTCATCGGCGAAGAGGGAGTTTAACTTCTTCTTTGATGATTTGAATGCCTTTTATTTCTTTTCATTGCCTGATTGCTGAGGCCATGACATCTCGTACTCTGTTGAGAATAGCAGCGGTGAGAGTGGACATCCCCATCTCGTGCCTGGTCTTCAGGGAAAGGCTCCCAGTGTTTCTCCATTGGGAATGAGAATTTGCTGCGGGCTTTTCGTAGATGGCTTTGAAGATGCTGAGGGACGTTCCCTCTATCCCGGTACTCTGAAGCGTTTGGATCTGGCATGGATGCCATATTTTGTCAAATGCTTCTTCCTCTGCGTCTCTTGAGAGGATCATCTGGTTCTTGTTTTCTCTCTTGCAGATCTGATGAAGCACCTTGAGTGCTCTCCGAGTACTGAAGCAGCCTTGCACCCCAGGGATAAAGCCTACCGGGTCATGGTGAGTAACTTGTTAATAATGTCCTGTTGGATCCCGTTGGCTCGTAGCTTGTGGAGAAGGTGTGCATCCGTGTTCATCAGGGACATCGGTCCAGAATTCTCCCTTTTGGTGGGTGGGGTCTTGGGTTTTGGAGTTAAGGTGACACTGGCCTCCAAGAACGAGTTTGGAAGTATTCCATCTCTTTCTATCTTTCGGAGCAGCTTTAGTAGCACAGGTATGCTTTCTTCTTGAAGCGTTGGATAGAATTCCCCTGGGAAGGCATCTGGCCCCAGACTTTTGTGTCTCGGGAGGTTTGTGTGTTTGTTTCTAGGTGTATTTCTTATTGGGGTTCATTTTGCCAACATAGAGCATAACCCCCCAGGGCTCATCCCATCAAATGTCCCCCTCCGTGCCCATCACCCAGTCACCCCCAGCCCCCCACCCTCCTCCCTTTCTTGCATCCCTTGTTCGTTTCCCAGGGTTAGGACTCTCTCATGTTCGGTCTCCCTTTCTGCCATCTCCCACTCAATTTTTTCTCCTTTCCCCTCTATTCCCTTTCACTATTTTTTTCTCATCCTCCCCAGAAGAATGAGACCATGTGATGTTTGTCCTTCGCTGATTGACTTCTTTCACTCAGCCGTCATACCCTCTGGTTCCATCCAGGTCGAAGCAAATGGTGGGTGTTTGTCATTTCTAATGTCTGAGTAATCTTCCATTGTGTGCAGAGACCACTCGCCCTCCTTATCCATTCATCTTTCGATGGACACCAAGGCTCCTTCCGTAGTGTGGCTGTTGTGGGTGTTGCCACTCTAAACCTCGGGGTGCGGGTGTCACGGCATTTCCCTGCATCTGTACCTTTGGGTCACACCTCCACCAGTGCACCTGCTGGATCGCAGGGCAGATCGGTTGTTACCTCTCTGAAGCACCTGCACACGGTTTTCCACTGAGGCTCAGGGAGGGTGCCGAACCCTTCCGCATGCGCTCACAGGGGTTTGGATGCAGGCACCGTCCACCGTCAGGGCACGGCCTTGGGGTGGTGGCTTGAGGGCCTGGGTTGCTGTGCCCCAGGAACCCCGCGAAGGTCCTTGGCTCTTCCTTCTCCCCCTTCCGCCCCCTCCCCCTCCACCCCTGCCCCCCTTACTCCCTTACTCCTTCCGCCCCTGCCCCCCTTCCCTCTTCCCCCTTCCCAATCTCCCCAGGCTTGCCGGGAGCACGCCAGCCCCCCCTTGGTCCCTATCAGGTGAGTATGGCTATTTCTGAAATTTTTGAATTTTGAAAGCATTCTCCTTTCACCACATCCTCTCCAACATTTGTTGTTTCCTGTCTGGTTTTTTGTTCCCCATTCTCACCAGTGTGAGGTGGTATCTCATTGTGCTTTCGATCTGTATTTCCGTGACCCCGGTGATGTGGAGCATTGTCTCGTGTGCTTGTTGACCATGTCTATGTCTTCCTGTGTGACATTTCTGTTCGTGTCTTTTGCCCATTTCAGGGTTGGACTCCTGGTTTCTTTGCTGTTGAGTTGAATAAGTTCTTTAGAGATCTTGGATAACTCACGCTTTATCTGACAGGTCATTTGCAAATATCTTCTTCCATTCTGGAGGTTTGTCTTTTAGTTTTGTTGAGTGTTTCTTTTGCTGTGCGGAAGATTCTCATCTTGATGAATGATTCATTTTGGTCTTGTTTCTGTGGCCTTCATGGATGTATCTTGCAAGAAGTTGCTGTGGCCAAGTTCAAACAGGGTGTTGCCTGTGTTCTCCCCTAGAAGTTTGATGGAGTCTTGTCTCACATTTACATCCTTCATCCATTTTGAGTTTTATCTTTGTGTACGGTGTGAGAGAATGGTCCAGTTTTATTCTTCTGCGTGTGGCTGTCCAACGTTCCCAGCAGCCTTTAGTGAAGAGACTGTCTTTTTTCCAGTGGATGGTCTTTCCTGCTTGGTCGAATATATGGTCTTGACAATAGAGTTGAGGGTCCACTTCTGGATTTCTCTCTTCTGTCCCATTGATCTGTGTGTCTGTTTTTGTGCCTGTACCACACTGTCTTGATGAGCACAGGTTTGTAGCACAACCTGAAATCCGGCATTGTGATGCCGCCAGCTGTGGTTTTCTTTTCTAATATTGCTCTCGCCATTTGGGGTCTTTTCTGATTCCACACTAATCTTCCGATGATTTGTTCCAACTCTCTGAAGAGAGCCCGTGATATTTCTGATGATAGGGATTGTGTTCCATGTGTAAATTGCCCTGGGTCACGTGGACATTTTCCCAGTATATGAATTCTTCCAATCCAGGAGCATGGAGTAGTTTTCCATCTCTTTGTGTCTTCCTCAATTTCTTTCAGATGTGTTCTGTAGTTTTTTGGGTAGAGATCCTTTACCTCTCTGGTTAGGTGTATTCCTAGGTACCTCATGCTTTTGGGTGCAATTGTAAATGTTACTGACTCTTTCATTTCTCTATCTTCGGTCTCATCGTTGGCATAGAGAGAGGCCACTGATTTCTGGGCATTGATTCAGTATCCTGCCACACTGCTGAACTTGCTGTAGGAGTTCCAGCAATCTTGGGGAAGAGTCTTTTGGGTTTTCCAGGTACGGTATCATGTCATCGGCGAAGAGGGAGAGTTTGACTACTTCTTTGCCGATTTGAATGCCTTTTATTTCTTTCTGTCGCTTGATTGCTGAGGCCGTGACATCTAGTAGTATGTGAGTAGCCATGGTGAGAGTGGACATCGCTGTCTCTCGTTCCCAATCTTCAGGGAAAGGCTCCCAGTGTTTCCACATTGAGGATGATAATTTGCTGAGGGCTTTACTTTCCGTAGATGACTTTGGAGATGCTGGGAACATTCCCTCTATCCCTGTACTCTGAAGCGTTTGGATCAGGAATGGATGCCGTATTTGTCAAATGCTTTCTCTGCATCTCTTGAGAGGATCGTCTGGTTCTTGTTTCTTCTCTTGCAGATCTGCTAAGTCATGTGGCGTGCTTTCCAAGTGTTGAACCAGCCTTGCATCCCTGGTATAAATTCCACCTGGTCATGGTGAGTAACTTCTTAATGTACCGTTGGATCCCATCGGCTCGTGTCTTGAGAATATTTGCATCCGTGTTCGTGAGGACTGTCGGTCTATAACTCTCCTTTTTTGGTGGGATCTTTGTCTGCTTTTGGACTTAAGGTGATGGTGGCCTCCAAGAACGAGTTTGGAAGCATTCCATCTATCTTTCGGAACCACTTTAGTAGTAATAGGTACGGTTTCTTCTTTAAACGTTTGATAGCATTCCCCAGGGAAGCCATCTGGCCCTGGACTTTTGTGTCTTGGGAGATCTTTGATGATGACTGCTTCAGTTTCCTCCCTGGATATTGGCCTGTTCAGGTTTTCTGTGTCTTCCTGTTCCGGTTTTGGTAGTTTGTGGTTTTCCGGAAATGCGTCCGTTTCTACTCGATTGCCCAATTTATTGGTGTATAGCTGCTCAGGATGAGTTTTAAAGATCGTTTGTATTTCCTTGGTGGTGGTGGTGATCTCTCCTTTCTCATTCATGATTTTATTTTATTTTTTTATTTTCATTTTTTAATAATAAATTTATTTTTTATTGTTGTTCAATTTGCCAACATACAGAATAACACCCAGTGCTCATCCCGTCAAGTGCCCCGCTCAGTGCCTGTCACCCATTCACCCCCACCCCCCACTCTCCTCCCCTTCCACCACCCCTAGTTTGTTTCCCAGAGTTAGGAGTCTTTATGTTTTGTCTCCCTTTCTGATGTTTCCCACACATTTCTTCTCCCTTCCCTTCTATTCCCTTTCACTATTATTTATATTCCCCAAATGAATGAGACCATATAATGTTTGTCCTTCTCCGATTGACTTATTTCACTCAGCATAATACCCTCCAGTTCCATCCACGTTGAAGCAAATGGTGGGTATCTGTCATTTCTAATGGCTGAGTAATATTCCATTGTATACATAAACCACATCTTCTTTATCCATTCATCTTTCGATGGACACCGAGGCTCCTTCCACAGTTTGGGTATTGTGGACATTGCTGCTAGAAACATCAGGTTGCAGGTGTCCCGGCGTTTCATTGCTTCTGTATCTTTGGGGTAATATTGTATTATAATCAATTAATTAATTTTTGTTGTGTTGTTTATATATATACATTTATATATATAGTTTGTATTTTTTATTAAGTGTTTTATATGTTTGGTTGCTCCCACATTGGGTGCATAAATATTTATAGTGGTTAGATCTTCTTGTTGGATTGTCTCCTTTATTATCATATGGTGTCATATCCTTCTTTGTCTCTTGTTAATCTTTGTTTTAACATCTAGTTTATCTGATCTGAGTATTGCTACTCCAACTTTCTTCTGACATCCGTCTGTGTGATAAATATTTCTGCGTCACCCCACTTTCAATGTGCAGGTGTCTTCACATCTCAAATAAGTATGTTGTAGGTACTATAGAGTTGGATCTAGTTTGTTTGTTTTTGTCCATTCTGACACCCTATGTATTTTGATTTGAGCATTTAGTCCATTTACATTCAAAGTAATTATTCATAAATATTTATTTAGTGCCATTTTATTACTTGTTTTGTCATTGTTTCTGGAGATTTCTCTGGTCCTTTCTTGTCTTTGTTACTTTTAGTCTTTCCTTCCCGCTCAAGGAGAGCCCTCTAATATTTATTTTTTTTAATTGAAGTTTGACTTGCCCACATATAGTATAACACCCAGTGCTTATCCTGTCATGTGCCCCCCTCAGTGCCCATCACCCAGTCACCCCATCCCCCTGCCCACCTCCTCATCTGCAACCCTTTGTTCATTTCCCAGAGTTAGAAGTCTCTCATGTTTTGCCACCCTCTCTAATTTTTCCCAGTCATTTTCTCTCCTTTCCCCTATAATTCCTTTCACTTTTTCTTTTATTCCCCGTATGAGTGAAACCATATAATGATTATCCTTCTCAAATTGACTTACTTCACTCAGCATAATACCCTCCAGTTCCATCCACATTGAAGCAAATGGTGAGCATTCTTCCTTTCTAATATTTTTTGAAGGGCTGTCTAGTAATCATGAACTCCTTTAGTTTTTGTTCTGTGTCCTTCTCAGCCTATTGATAGTGATATTATTAGCTTGGAATGCCTGAGGCACTCACCTGGGCCCCCACTACCTATGGCAAGTCCCCACAGACATTTTCCCATCGAGAGCCAATATTATGGTTGGCATGGCCCTTGTGGCTCTTATTATTATTGGAAGATGTATCTCAGCAACAACTATCAAGGGACTTTGAAAAAAGAAATTTATTACTCAGAGATCTTGGAAGGCATATGGCATGCCCAAGAGCCATCAAGCAAGGTGTCAGGTAGAGATTACAGACCTGGGTACTCTCCTTACTGAGATTGAGGGTAGGCTACCTAGGATTTCTTGGCTTTACTCTTTACTCATAAATTTAAAACAGAGCAGGAATTAGGGCACAAGAGATGATAGCAGAGTTCCTTAAGTGGTCAATAATCTAGATTGCCAAGGACTTTCTAAAAAGGAAACTCAGATGGGACACCCTGGTTCCTTTTCTTATCTAGTTGTTTTAGCAGTAGTTGTATCATATAGCTGGCAATATGTTTATTCAAAATAGATGTCTTGGAAATGTATGCCTCAGCAATCAAAAGCTGATTTTCAGGCACTTACACTACAAAAACCTTGTTGAATCTTCTTTCAGAATGTATCTAGAATATTACCATTTTTACCATCCCCATAGCCTTGATCCAAGCCTACCCCATTTCTCACCTGTAGAACCACAGTGGCCCTAACCAGTCTGGGTTCCCTGGAGGCTCCTCTAACTGAGTAGCCAGAGTTAACATGTCCTATCTCATCCCTCCCAGGTTCAGAATCCTCCATTACCTCACTCAGCACCAAAACCAAAGCCTGTATTACCAGACCAAACCTGGTCTTCTTCCTTGTGCTGCCTCCTTCCTTCCTCACCTCCTTGTTCTTCTCTTGGTTCTTCTAGAAGTTCACCTAGTCACTCACCTCCCTGCTCACCACACTACAGCCCCAGATGGTTTTTTCACCCTTCTTGAGCACCAGCCTTAGCCTTCCACTCAAAGCCTTTGCACTGACTGTTCCCTCTTCCTGGATGTTCCCTCCCCACACAACTGGGGCGTCCCTCTTTCCCTCTCCTCAGGCCCTTCTCCCACCTCACTGAGGACTTACTGAAAGTCACCCTGATCAAAATCCTGACTGCCTCCCCCAACAGCTTCTGATATACCCGCCCCTGTTTTTCTGATGTAACATACCACACATTATAGTTGTTTAATTAATGTAAACTCTAACCAGAATGGAAGTTACAGAAAGGCAGGGAATTTTGTTCACTACTCTAGCCCTAACACTCAGAACAGTGCCTGCCACAACTGGAAAGTACCAGTTAGGTTGGTGAATAAATGCACAGAAAGATGGATGGATGAATAAATGGAAATAAAACTTGACTTAATTAGTGGTTACACCATAATGACCACAAGATGGAGACATTCTTTAATATAAATTCATCCCTACCTTTCCCTTCTGTTTGTTTCCCCATCCTGATAGTACTTCACTGCCTCTTTTACCTACACACATGCCTGGGTTTTACTCTCCGTGTGTGTGTGTGTGTGTGTGTGTGTGTGTGTGTGTGTGTTCTCTCTTTTGAATTTTGTGTCCCCTCTTGGCCACTTGTGTACTCCTCTGTCTACAGAGGCTCTGTTTGCAGGATGGAAGAAACAGGTTAGAACTGAAACAGATACCTCATTTATTTTTGTTTAGCCTACTGAATTTTAAAAATTTCTTTAATAGATTTTTTGCGTGTGTTTTAAATGGAAAAATAGCATGTTTGCATTTTGTATTCACGTATTTTTATGAAGCTAAATTGATTTACTTTTGGCTTCTGTGCCCTGTATAAAGTGCTGAGGTAGTGGGTCTGAATGAAATAACAGTACAAATCCAAAGATGTGCTTTTTCTTTTGGACCAAACTAGTTCCTTCTCATGTGGTTTCATCTTCAGAGGTGGCCAAGTCTTTCTTGGAGGAAAATGCTTCACTTCCCCGCTCAGGTAGCGCCTGGGGAGCTCAAGTCTCATTGACTTTTCCTCCTTAACACTGACTCAATGTCACATAGGCAATGGGTCTGCTATCATTTATGCAGAAACCTGTTTGACATTTCCTTACCTGGGATGAAACCCTATAAATTATAACTCACTTCTTCTTCTTCCTCCTCCTCTTCCTCCTCCTTTTTTTATAGTCTTCGTTTCTATTTCAATTCCAGTTAGTTAATATACAGTGTAATACGTGTTTCAGGAGTAGAATTTAGTGGTTCATCACTTACACACAGTACCCCATGCTCTTAATAACAAGTGCCCCCTTTAATACCCATCACCTATTTAACCCATCCCCACCTACCCACCTCCTTCCAGCAACCCTCAGTTTGTTCTTCATAGTTAACATTCATTTTTATGGTTTCCCTCTCTTTCCCCCCATGTTCATGTGTATTCTTTCTTAAGTTCCACATATAAGTGAAATCATAGTATTTGTCTTTATCTGACTTATTTCACTTAGCATAATAGGTTCTAGCTCCACCCATGCTGCTGCAGATAGCAAGATTTCACTCTATTTGATAGCTGAGTAATATTTTATATATATAATTATATATATATTGCTGCTTCTTTATCCATTCATCTGTCAATGGACATTAAGGCTCTTTCCATAGTTTGGCTATTGTGGATGTTGCTGCTATAAACATTAGGGTGCATGTATCCCTTTGAATCAGTATTTTGTACACTTTCAGTAAATACCTGCTAGTGTAACTGGTGGGTCATAGGGTAGTTCTATTTTTAACTTCTTGAGGAACCTTTATACTGTTTTACAGAGTGGCTGCACCAGTTTGTATTCCCACCAACATTGTAAAAGGGTTTCCCTTTCCCCACACCTGTTGTTTCCTGTCTTGTTAATTTAAGCCATTCTGACATGTGAGGTACTATCTCATCATGGTTTTGATTTGTATTTCCCTGATGACGAGTGATGGTGAGGATCTTCTCATGTGTCTATTAATCATCTATATTTATTCTTTGGAAAAGTGTCTATTCGTGCCCTCTGCCCGTTTCTTAACTGGATTATTTATTTTTTGGGTGTTGAATTTGATAAATCATTTGCAGATTTGATACGAACCCTTTGTCAGATACGTCATTTACAAACATCTTCCCCCATTCTATAGGGTGCCTTTTAGTTTTGTTGACTGGTTCCTTCACTGTGCAGACACTTTTTATCCTGATGAAGTGTCAATTGTTCAGTTTTGATTTTGTTTCCCTTGCCTCCAGAGACCTGTCCACTAAGAAGTTGCTAAGACCAAGGTCAATGAGTTTTCTGTCTGTGTTCTTCTCTAGGATTTTAATGGTTTCCTGTCTCACATTTATTTTTTTATAAATTTATTTTTTTATTGGTGTTCAATTTGCCAGCATATCGAATAACACCCAGTGCTCATCCCGTCAAGTGCCCACCTCAGTGCCTGTCACCTGTCTCACATTTAGATCTTTCATCCATTTGAACTTATTTTTGTGTATGGTGTAAGAAAGTGGTTCAGTTCCATTCTTTTGCATGCAGCTGTCCAGTTCCCTCAACACCATTTGTTGAAGAGACCGTCTTTCTCCCATTGGATATTCTTTCCTGCTTTGTTGAAGATAAGTTGACTATCAAGTTGTGGGTCAATTTCGGAGTTCTCTATTCTGGTCCACTGTCTGTTTTTGTGCCAGTACCATACTGTCTTGATGATCACAGCTTTGTAATACAGCTTGAATTCTGGAATCTCAATGCCTCCAGCTTTGCTTTTCTTTTTCAAGATCGTTTTGTCTATTCAGGGTCCTTTGTGGTTCCATAGGAATTTTAGGGTTATTTGTTCCAGCTCTGTGAAACATGCTGGTGATATTTTGATAGGGATTGCACTAAATGTGTAAATTACTGTGGATAGCATAAACATTTTAACAATGTTTGTTTTTACACTCCTTGAGCATGGAATGTTTTTCCATTTCTTTGTGTCCTCTTCAATTTCTTTCATAAGTGTTCTGTAGTTTTCAGAATGCTGATGATCCCTAGGAATCTTATGTTCTTTCGGAGGCCCCTGACCTCATGGAATCTCTCTCCTGAGATGCAGATGCTGCTCTCTAGCCCCATATTCTTACCCACAGAATATAGTGATCAATTGGCTGCCACACCCATGAATGACTGCCGTGCTCTCTTGGAGGTATGACTGTTGCTTATTCCAGAAGAGAATGAAGTTCAGGGAAAGAGTAGCAAAACAGGGAAATAATCAGTAGAAAAATGAAAGGAAAATTGGGGAAAAGAAATGGGAAGGTAATGGGCATAGATGAGAAGGATGCAGAGAAGAAAAAGAATAATGGGTTATACCTATTAAGTATACACTGTGTATTGACACTGTGCCAACCACTTCGTACGGGAGCAATAGTTGAAAAGTTTTTCTCAATGCCTAAAGTCATTTACTCTATAACCCTTTGCTATGGGTTGAATTGTGTTCTGCCAAAATTAATATGTTGGAGTTCTAGTCTTCAATACCTCAGAACTTTACTGTATTTGGAGACATAGCCTTTTAGGATGAGGTCACTATAGTGGGCCCTAATCCAATCAGACTGATATCCTTATAATAGATGATTGGGACACAGACACTGCCTTAGTCCATCTGAACTGTTACAACCAGATAACACACAACCGATGGCTTATAAACAATGGAAATTTATTTCTCACAGTTCTGGAGCCTGGAAGACCAAGACCAAGCTCCAGACTTGGACCAGCAGACTCAATGTCTGTTAAGGATTCTCTTCCAGGTTCATAGACAGCCATCTCATTGTGTCCTCACACAGTGGAAGGGGCAAGGGAGCTCTGTGGAGCCTCTTCTATAAGGGCACTGATGCTATTCATGAGGGTGGCAAGCTTTGAAAGTCCCCACTATCCAATACCATTGCTTGGGAGTAGGGTGCACAAACATCCAATATATAGCAGACACATGTAGAGGAAGGATCATGTGAAGACACAGGGAGAAGACAGCCCAAGAGAGAGACCTCAGAAGACAACAGTGTTGAGGGCACCCTGGTCTCAAACTTCCAGCTTCCAAAACTGAGAAAAGTAATTTTTTATTGCTTAAGCCACCTTGTTCATGTTACTTTGTTGTGGTAGTCCAAGCTGACTGATGTGTCCAGGACTTGGTTATTGGTTGAGAGGCAGGATGGCACAGAGAATAAAGTCCCAGATTGTAAATTGACAATTTGGGTTAGAGTCTCCATCCTGTTGCCACTTTTTCTTTGTAAAACGTATGTGGTGGTAACAGCAACACCAGCCCACTTGAGCTGATGTGACCTCCTTGGAGTTGAATCAGCACAGGATTTCCCATTATTACCCTAAGGGTTTCCTTATCAAAGGTCTCCTGTGTAGGCTCTATTTTGATTTACTGCCTTTCTGGGGACTTTGCTGTTTAACCATTTTTTAGCCTACCATTTCCCCAGTGGGAACTTCACTTTCATACACACTCCTTCCTCAAGCCCTGTCTCAGTTTACCACCTTTGTGTACCAGTTTTGACTCTACCTCCTTTTTCCTCCCTGAATTTTCCTGCCCCTCTGATTATTTGTGCTTAGAATTCCGTGCAGTTACATGCAATCCTTTCATCATTCTCTGTGTATTAGCTCCTTATCCCTGAGGGAGAACCCTGTGTCTTTTACAGTTTCCATCACTGTGCTGAGCACACAGTGAGAATATGCATAAAACGAGTCCTGGACATATAAACTCTGCACGCTGCCTGCTCAAAAGCCCAGGGAAGAGAAAATGGAGACATAGTCCCAAGGAGAAAGCCACAGTCTATGTAGATTTCAGGCTCAGATAAGCTTATAGAGTGCGAGGGCCCCAGCACGATACAGACAACAGATTGCTTCCCAGAAGGTCATCATTACGTGTGAGGTATTCTTTTCTTTTATGCAACTTACTGCACCCTGTAGGAAACTGAATTTGGAGAATCAAGAGATCCATATGAGCAGGTATCACGGTGTCCATTGTGTTCAGCACCATGAGGACATCATAGTTTGGATCCTGTAAGGGTTATTCCTGACCCTCTGCTTCCTCATGGCATCACATGAAGAATGGTTGTGACTGCCCCTGACTTGTGGGACACAGCCTGAGATGCTATCTAATATTTCCTTACTTATTTACTTGGGTTGAAGAAAGAATCCATTAGATGAATGAATAAGATTTTTTTAAATATATTTAATTATTTTTTTATCATGAGAGACACAGAAAGAGAGAGAGAGAGAGGCAGAGACACAGGCAGAGGTAAAAGCAGGCTCCATGCAGGGATCCTGATGTAGGACTAGATCCCAGGATTCCAGGATCACTCCCTGCGCCAAACGCAGGTGCCAACCACTGAGCCACCCAGAGACCCCCCTTCAATAAGATTTTTTTTAACCTGAGTTACTAATAAAGATTACAAACATACTTAAGGAAATATCAGCAACTTAATTCTGCAATGTCCTGGAGAATGTTGGGGAGGGGATACATCAGAGGACTCCAACTTTTTCAGGTTTGTAGAATTATGAGCTTGGAAGTGTGCAAACTTCAAAGCAAGACTTTGAGCAAGAAGGGACCAGTCAAGATTGATGAGGTGATGAACATCAGTGGGGATCTCATTGCTTTGTTCTGTACAGTTGGTACGGATTTTTATGTTATTCAATATACTTATATTCCTCAAGTTGAGGACAGTTTCAGTAGCACAACCCATGGCAAAAATCATAAATATTGGACTATCTGCCAAAAGAAAAATCCAAGAGTTAGTCTTCTCTCTTATCTTGTCTCCCCTCTTCACCCACGTCCTATCCTATCTGCCTCCCTTGGGGAAGAAAAGGGTACACAGAATGCCCCAGAATTCCCCTCTGCCTTCTGTGAAAGAAGCAAGAACCACAGCTCCATCTCTGTCCAGGGACCAAGCCTTAGTTCCCTTTGGGCCCGACATCTCAGTTTAGGATGAATCCCAAAGGGCCCCTGCTGTGTCAGATGCATAGCTGAGATTGGAGTCTGTACCTTCTGACGAGGCGAAGAGATAGTTGGAAGAGAGGAAAAAGCCTGAGGTCAGAACTCATGTATTCACCTAACAGCCCCTTGGTACCTGTTGTTTTCTATCTGAATGGCATCTGTGCATCTTATTACAAGTCCATACTTTTCTCCTCCTCAGGAAAATGGCAAGTCCTTCTGCAGATTTCAGAATCATATCATGCTTATTCATGGGGATTGGGTAATAGCTAATAATGGTAGTGATGAAAAAAACCAGAACTGAGGTATCACCCTCTTGTTGAAGAGGGTGATGGCCAATGACCCAAGTTCCCATTCGAGGAGATCATGATATGACATGTTCCCAAGTGTCAGGACTTTCCTGTGGAAAGCAGTTGTGTTCTCTTCATCTTCCCTCTCCTCTCCTCGTCCTCTCCTCTCCCCCTTCTCTCTTCTGACAGATGGCTCCCTCCAAACTTTGGAGAGTGAACTAGGACTTGGCCCTGTATCAGCCTTTGCTGTACATAGTAGTTAGTCCTCTAGGATGGCCTGCGATCTCTTAGTATTCATGTCCTTGTATACTCTTCTCCCATGTTGTAATCAGAGTTGATCTGTGCAACCAACAGGATACAACAGAAGTGAAGAAATGTTCCTTCTGATATTTGATTACTTTGAAACTGTAGTATCTCCTTCCCTCCCTCCCTCTTCTCCTCCTCTTCTCCCTCTGTCATCATTTGCCCTGAGAAATGCCAGTTAGTGCTCATTCCTCCCTCCCTCCATCTCTCTATCTCTCTTCTCTCTTCTCTCTCTTCTCTCTATCTCTCTCTCTCTCTCTCTCTCATCACTTGCTGTGGGGGAATACATTATAAGGACATCCAGGCAGCCCACACGAGACCCATGTAGAGAAGAACCAAGCCTGACAACTACATGGGTGATCTTGGAAGCAGGTCTTCCTGGTGACAGGCCCTGCTGACAGCTAGATTACAACTTCATGAGAAACTCAGCCAGAAGCACTTAGCTAGGCCACTTCCAAACTCCTGACCCTCAGATGCCATGAAATAATAAATGCTCATTGTTTTAAACTGCCAAGTTTTGGAGTAATGATTACACAGCAAAGATAACTAGCACAGATATATCCTTTGAGAAAATGAACACCAAGAATCCTGTGGAAATAGTTGTACCTATGCCAATAACTTCCACACGCTTTGTCTCTGTACCAGTGCAGGCAAGAAGAACTGGGTCGCAGGAAACATCATACACGTTGTAGCAGGCAGGACACTTAATGCCATTGGGTACTGAGGATTCCTGAGGCACTGAATGAAGAAAGAAAATTTTCATCTCAAAGAGTAAGCCATAAAAGGAGCTCAGAGAATTTATTATCCCCCAACCAAGATCATGCTTATTCCATGATTCCTCCACCCAAAATCAAAATTATTTAAAACTAGGATGGCATGGAGGGTGTGTGTGTGTGTGTGTGTGTGTGTGTGTGTGTGTGTGGAGGGGAGTAGGTATTAAGTGGAAAGATAGAGGATCTTATAGGAATTTTTTATTGGTTTTTCTTGAATTGATCCTTTGCCCTGGCTGGAGAAAAATGCTTAGATGCCAGAAGGTAACTTGTGGTCTTAAAAAATACTGGTAAGAAATTTTATCATTTCAAGTTTCACATCTAAGTCTTTAATACATTTTTAGCTTATTTCTGTGAATGGCATAAAAAAGTGGTCTGGTTTCATGCTTTTGTATACATGTAGCTGCCCAGTTTTCCCAGCACATTTTTGGGAGAGACTGCCTTTTCCCCCATTGTATATTCTTCTCTCCTTTGCCATAGATAAATTGACCATACAAGCATGGGTTTATTTCTGCATTCTCTCTTCTGTTCCATTGATCTATGTGTCTGTTTTTGTGCCAGTACCATACTGTTTTGATCACTACAGCTCTGTAGTGTATCTTGAAATCTGGGATTGTGATACTTTGAGCTTT
>NW_023330639.1:0-63479 GCF_011100685.1 Canis lupus familiaris | reverse complement strand
TTAAACGTTTGATAGCATTCCCCAGGGAAGCCATCTGGCCCTGGACTTTTGTGTCTTGGGAGATCTTTGATGATGACTGCTTCAGTTTCCTCCCTGGATATTGGCCTGTTCAGGTTTTCTGTGTCTTCCTGTTCCGGTTTTGGTAGTTTGTGGTTTTCCGGAAATGCGTCCGTTTCTACTCGATTGCCCAATTTATTGGTGTATAGCTGCTCAGGATGAGTTTTAAAGATCGTTTGTATTTCCTTGGTGGTGGTGGTGATCTCTCCTTTCTCATTCATGATTTTATTTTATTTTTTTATTTTCATTTTTTAATAATAAATTTATTTTTTATTGTTGTTCAATTTGCCAACATACAGAATAACACCCAGTGCTCATCCCGTCAAGTGCCCCGCTCAGTGCCTGTCACCCATTCACCCCCACCCCCACTCTCCTCCCCTTCCACCACCCCTAGTTTGTTTCCCAGAGTTAGGAGTCTTTATGTTTTGTCTCCCTTTCTGATGTTTCCCACACATTTCTTCTCCCTCTCCCTTCTATTCCCCTTTCACTATTATTTATATTCCCCAAATGAATGAGACCATATAATGTTTGTCCTTCTCCGATTGACTTATTTCACTCAGATAATACCCTCCAGTTCCATCCACGTTGAAGCAAATGGTGGGTATCTGTCATTTCTAATGGCTGAGTAATATTCCATTGTATACATAAACCACATCTTCTTTATCCATTCATCTTTCGATGGACAAACCGAGGCTCCTTCCACATTTTGGGTATTGTGGACATTGCTGCTAGAAACATCAGGTTGCAGGTGTCCCGGCGTTTCATTGCTTCTGTATCTTTGGGGTAGATATTGTATTATCAATTAATTAATTTTTGTTGTGTTGTTTATATATATACAGTTATATATATAGTTTTGTATTTTTATTAGTGTTTTATATGTTTGGTTGCTCCCACATTGGTGCATAAATATTTATAGTGGTAGAATCTTCTTGTGTGGATTGCTCTTCCTTAATTATCATATGGTGTCATATCCTTCTTTGTCTCTGTTAATCTTTGTTTTAACATCTAGTTTATCTGATCTGAGTATTGCTTACTCCAACTTTCTTCTGACATCCGTCTGTGTGATAAATATTTCTGCGTCACCCCACTTTCAATGTGCAGGTGTCTTCACATCTCAAATAAGTATGTTGTAGGTACTATAGAGTTGGATCTAGTTTGTTTGTTTTGTCCATTCTGACACCCTATGTATTTTGATTTGAGCATTTAGTCCATTTACATTCAAAGTAATTATTCATAAATATTTATTTAGTGCCATTTTATTACTTGTTTTGTCATTGTTTCTGGAGATTTCTCTGGTCCTTTCTTGTCTTTGTTACTTTTAGTCTTTCCTTCCCGCTCAAGGAGAGCCCTCTAATATTTATTTTTTTTAATTGAAGTTGACTTGCCCACATATAGTATAACACCCAGTGCTTATCCTGTCATGTGCCCCCCTCAGTGCCCATCACCCAGTCACCCCATCCCCCCTGCCCACCTCCTCATCTGCAACCCTTTGTTCATTTCCCAGAGTTAGAAGTCTCTCATGTTTTGCCACCCTCTCTAATTTTTCCCAGTCATTTTCTCTCCTTTCCCCTATAATTCCTTTCACTTTTCTTTTATTCCCCGTATGAGTGAAACCATATAATGATTATCCTTCTCAAATTGACTTACTTCACTCAGCATAATACCCTCCAGTTCCATCCACATTGAAGCAAATGGTGAGCATTCTTCCTTTCTAATATTTTTTGAAGGGCTGTCTAGTAATCATGAACTCCTTTAGTTTTTGTTCTGTGTCCTTCTCAGCCTATTGATAGTGATATTATTAGCTTGGAATGCCTGAGGCACTCACCTGGGCCCCCACTACCTATGGCAAGTCCCCACAGACATTTTCCCATCGAGAGCCAATATTATGGTTGGCATGGCCCTTGTGGCTCTTATTATTATTGGAAGATGTATCTCAGCAACAACTATCAAGGGACTTTGAAAAAAGAAATTTATTACTCAGAGATCTTGGAAGGCATATGGCATGCCCAAGAGCCATCAAGCAAGGTGTCAGGTAGAGATTACAGACCTGGGTACTCTCCTTACTGAGATTGAGGGTAGGCTACCTAGGATTTCTTGGCTTTACTCTTTACTCATAAATTTAAAACAGAGCAGGAATTAGGGCACAAGAGATGATAGCAGAGTTCCTTAAGTGGTCAATAATCTAGATTGCCAAGGACTTTCTAAAAAGGAAACTCAGATGGGACACCCTGGTTCCTTTTCTTATCTAGTTGTTTTAGCAGTAGTTGTATCATATAGCTGGCAATATGTTTATTCAAAATAGATGTCTTGGAAATGTATGCCTCAGCAATCAAAAGCTGATTTTCAGGCACTTACACTACAAAAACCTTGTTGAATCTTCTTTCAGAATGTATCTAGAATATTACCATTTTTACCATCCCCATAGCCTTGATCCAAGCCTACCCCCATTTCTCACCTGTAGAACCACAGTGGCCCTAACCAGTCTGGGTTCCCTGGAGGCTCCTCTAACTGAGTAGCCAGAGTTAACATGTCCTATCTCATCCCTCCCAGGTTCAGAATCCTCCATTACCTCACTCAGCACCAAAACCAAAGCCTGTATTACCAGACCAAACCTGGTCTTCTTCCTTGTGCTGCCTCCTTCCTTCCTCACCTCCTTGTTCTTCTCTTGGTTCTTCTAGAAGTTCACCTAGTCACTCACCTCCCTGCTCACCACACTACAGCCCCAGATGGTTTTTTCACCCTTCTTGAGCACCAGCCTTAGCCTTCCACTCAAAGCCTTTGCACTGACTGTTCCCTCTTCCTGGATGTTCCCTCCCCACACAACTGGGGCGTCCCTCTTTCCCTCTCCTCAGGCCCTTCTCCCACCTCACTGAGGACTTACTGAAAGTCACCCTGATCAAAATCCTGACTGCCTCCCCCAACAGCTTCTGATATACCCGCCCCTGTTTTTCTGATGTAACATACCACACATTATAGTTGTTTAATTAATGTAAACTCTAACCAGAATGGAAGTTACAGAAAGGCAGGGAATTTTGTTCACTACTCTAGCCCTAACACTCAGAACAGTGCCTGCCACAACTGGAAAGTACCAGTTAGGTTGGTGAATAAATGCACAGAAAGATGGATGGATGAATAAATGGAAATAAAACTTGACTTAATTAGTGGTTACACCATAATGACCACAAGATGGAGACATTCTTTAATATAAATTCATCCCTACCTTTCCCTTCTGTTTGTTTCCCCATCCTGATAGTACTTCACTGCCTCTTTTACCTACACACATGCCTGGGTTTTACTCTCCGTGTGTGTGTGTGTGTGTGTGTGTGTGTGTGTGTGTGTGTTCTCTCTTTTGAATTTTGTGTCCCCTCTTGGCCACTTGTGTACTCCTCTGTCTACAGAGGCTCTGTTTGCAGGATGGAAGAAACAGGTTAGAACTGAAACAGATACCTCATTTATTTTTGTTTAGCCTACTGAATTTTAAAAATTTCTTTAATAGATTTTTTGCGTGTGTTTTAAATGGAAAAATAGCATGTTTGCATTTTGTATTCACGTATTTTTATGAAGCTAAATTGATTTACTTTTGGCTTCTGTGCCCTGTATAAAGTGCTGAGGTAGTGGGTCTGAATGAAATAACAGTACAAATCCAAAGATGTGCTTTTTCTTTTGGACCAAACTAGTTCCTTCTCATGTGGTTTCATCTTCAGAGGTGGCCAAGTCTTTCTTGGAGGAAAATGCTTCACTTCCCCGCTCAGGTAGCGCCTGGGGAGCTCAAGTCTCATTGACTTTTCCTCCTTAACACTGACTCAATGTCACATAGGCAATGGGTCTGCTATCATTTATGCAGAAACCTGTTTGACATTTCCTTACCTGGGATGAAACCCTATAAATTATAACTCACTTCTTCTTCTTCCTCCTCCTCTTCCTCCTCCTTTTTTTATAGTCTTCGTTTCTATTTCAATTCCAGTTAGTTAATATACAGTGTAATACGTGTTTCAGGAGTAGAATTTAGTGGTTCATCACTTACACACAGTACCCCATGCTCTTAATAACAAGTGCCCCCTTTAATACCCATCACCTATTTAACCCATCCCCACCTACCCACCTCCTTCCAGCAACCCTCAGTTTGTTCTTCATAGTTAACATTCATTTTTATGGTTTCCCTCTCTTTCCCCCCATGTTCATGTGTATTCTTTCTTAAGTTCCACATATAAGTGAAATCATAGTATTTGTCTTTATCTGACTTATTTCACTTAGCATAATAGGTTCTAGCTCCACCCATGCTGCTGCAGATAGCAAGATTTCACTCTATTTGATAGCTGAGTAATATTTTATATATATAATTATATATATATTGCTGCTTCTTTATCCATTCATCTGTCAATGGACATTAAGGCTCTTTCCATAGTTTGGCTATTGTGGATGTTGCTGCTATAAACATTAGGGTGCATGTATCCCTTTGAATCAGTATTTTGTACACTTTCAGTAAATACCTGCTAGTGTAACTGGTGGGTCATAGGGTAGTTCTATTTTTAACTTCTTGAGGAACCTTTATACTGTTTTACAGAGTGGCTGCACCAGTTTGTATTCCCACCAACATTGTAAAAGGGTTTCCCTTTCCCCACACCTGTTGTTTCCTGTCTTGTTAATTTAAGCCATTCTGACATGTGAGGTACTATCTCATCATGGTTTTGATTTGTATTTCCCTGATGACGAGTGATGGTGAGGATCTTCTCATGTGTCTATTAATCATCTATATTTATTCTTTGGAAAAGTGTCTATTCGTGCCCTCTGCCCGTTTCTTAACTGGATTATTTATTTTTTGGGTGTTGAATTTGATAAATCATTTGCAGATTTGATACGAACCCTTTGTCAGATACGTCATTTACAAACATCTTCCCCCATTCTATAGGGTGCCTTTTAGTTTTGTTGACTGGTTCCTTCACTGTGCAGACACTTTTTATCCTGATGAAGTGTCAATTGTTCAGTTTTGATTTTGTTTCCCTTGCCTCCAGAGACCTGTCCACTAAGAAGTTGCTAAGACCAAGGTCAATGAGTTTTCTGTCTGTGTTCTTCTCTAGGATTTTAATGGTTTCCTGTCTCACATTTATTTTTTTATAAATTTATTTTTTTATTGGTGTTCAATTTGCCAGCATATCGAATAACACCCAGTGCTCATCCCGTCAAGTGCCCACCTCAGTGCCTGTCACCTGTCTCACATTTAGATCTTTCATCCATTTGAACTTATTTTTGTGTATGGTGTAAGAAAGTGGTTCAGTTCCATTCTTTTGCATGCAGCTGTCCAGTTCCCTCAACACCATTTGTTGAAGAGACCGTCTTTCTCCCATTGGATATTCTTTCCTGCTTTGTTGAAGATAAGTTGACTATCAAGTTGTGGGTCAATTTCGGAGTTCTCTATTCTGGTCCACTGTCTGTTTTTGTGCCAGTACCATACTGTCTTGATGATCACAGCTTTGTAATACAGCTTGAATTCTGGAATCTCAATGCCTCCAGCTTTGCTTTTCTTTTTCAAGATCGTTTTGTCTATTCAGGGTCCTTTGTGGTTCCATAGGAATTTTAGGGTTATTTGTTCCAGCTCTGTGAAACATGCTGGTGATATTTTGATAGGGATTGCACTAAATGTGTAAATTACTGTGGATAGCATAAACATTTTAACAATGTTTGTTTTTACACTCCTTGAGCATGGAATGTTTTTCCATTTCTTTGTGTCCTCTTCAATTTCTTTCATAAGTGTTCTGTAGTTTTCAGAATGCTGATGATCCCTAGGAATCTTATGTTCTTTCGGAGGCCCCTGACCTCATGGAATCTCTCTCCTGAGATGCAGATGCTGCTCTCTAGCCCCATATTCTTACCCACAGAATATAGTGATCAATTGGCTGCCACACCCATGAATGACTGCCGTGCTCTCTTGGAGGTATGACTGTTGCTTATTCCAGAAGAGAATGAAGTTCAGGGAAAGAGTAGCAAAACAGGGAAATAATCAGTAGAAAAATGAAAGGAAAATTGGGGAAAAGAAATGGGAAGGTAATGGGCATAGATGAGAAGGATGCAGAGAAGAAAAAGAATAATGGGTTATACCTATTAAGTATACACTGTGTATTGACACTGTGCCAACCACTTCGTACGGGAGCAATAGTTGAAAAGTTTTTCTCAATGCCTAAAGTCATTTACTCTATAACCCTTTGCTATGGGTTGAATTGTGTTCTGCCAAAATTAATATGTTGGAGTTCTAGTCTTCAATACCTCAGAACTTTACTGTATTTGGAGACATAGCCTTTTAGGATGAGGTCACTATAGTGGGCCCTAATCCAATCAGACTGATATCCTTATAATAGATGATTGGGACACAGACACTGCCTTAGTCCATCTGAACTGTTACAACCAGATAACACACAACCGATGGCTTATAAACAATGGAAATTTATTTCTCACAGTTCTGGAGCCTGGAAGACCAAGACCAAGCTCCAGACTTGGACCAGCAGACTCAATGTCTGTTAAGGATTCTCTTCCAGGTTCATAGACAGCCATCTCATTGTGTCCTCACACAGTGGAAGGGGCAAGGGAGCTCTGTGGAGCCTCTTCTATAAGGGCACTGATGCTATTCATGAGGGTGGCAAGCTTTGAAAGTCCCCACTATCCAATACCATTGCTTGGGAGTAGGGTGCACAAACATCCAATATATAGCAGACACATGTAGAGGAAGGATCATGTGAAGACACAGGGAGAAGACAGCCCAAGAGAGAGACCTCAGAAGACAACAGTGTTGAGGGCACCCTGGTCTCAAACTTCCAGCTTCCAAAACTGAGAAAAGTAATTTTTTATTGCTTAAGCCACCTTGTTCATGTTACTTTGTTGTGGTAGTCCAAGCTGACTGATGTGTCCAGGACTTGGTTATTGGTTGAGAGGCAGGATGGCACAGAGAATAAAGTCCCAGATTGTAAATTGACAATTTGGGTTAGAGTCTCCATCCTGTTGCCACTTTTTCTTTGTAAAACGTATGTGGTGGTAACAGCAACACCAGCCCACTTGAGCTGATGTGACCTCCTTGGAGTTGAATCAGCACAGGATTTCCCATTATTACCCTAAGGGTTTCCTTATCAAAGGTCTCCTGTGTAGGCTCTATTTTGATTTACTGCCTTTCTGGGGACTTTGCTGTTTAACCATTTTTTAGCCTACCATTTCCCCAGTGGGAACTTCACTTTCATACACACTCCTTCCTCAAGCCCTGTCTCAGTTTACCACCTTTGTGTACCAGTTTTGACTCTACCTCCTTTTTCCTCCCTGAATTTTCCTGCCCCTCTGATTATTTGTGCTTAGAATTCCGTGCAGTTACATGCAATCCTTTCATTATTCTCTGTGTATTAGCTCCTTATCCCTGAGGGAGAACCCTGTGTCTTTTACAGTTTCCATCACTGTGCTGAGCACACAGTGAGAATATGCATAAAACGAGTCCTGGACATATAAACTCTGCACGCTGCCTGCTCAAAAGCCCAGGGAAGAGAAAATGGAGACATAGTCCCAAGGAGAAAGCCACAGTCTATGTAGATTTCAGGCTCAGATAAGCTTATAGAGTGCGAGGGCCCCAGCACGATACAGACAACAGATTGCTTCCCAGAAGGTCATCATTACGTGTGAGGTATTCTTTTCTTTTATGCAACTTACTGCACCCTGTAGGAAACTGAATTTGGAGAATCAAGAGATCCATATGAGCAGGTATCACGGTGTCCATTGTGTTCAGCACCATGAGGACATCATAGTTTGGATCCTGTAAGGGTTATTCCTGACCCCTCTGCTTCCTCATGGCATCACATGAAGAATGGTTGTGACTGCCCCTGACTTGTGGGACACAGCCTGAGATGCTATCTAATATTTCCTTACTTATTACTTGGGTTGAAGAAAGAATCCATTAGATGAATGAATAAGATTTTTTTTAAATATATTTAATTTATTTTTTTATTCATGAGAGACACAGAAAGAGAGAGAGAGAGAGGCAGAGACACAGGCAGAGGTAAAAGCAGGCTCCATGCAGGGATCCTGATGTAGGACTAGATCCCAGGATTCCAGGATCACTCCCTGCGCCAAACGCAGGTGCCAACCACTGAGCCACCCAGAGACCCCCCTTCAATAAGATTTTTTTTAACCTGAGTTACTAATAAAGATTACAAACATACTTAAGGAAATATCAGCAACTTAATTCTGCAATGTCTGGAGAATGTTGGGGAGGGGATACATCAGAGGACTCCAACTTTTTCAGGTTTGTAGAATTATGAGCTTGGAAGTGTGCAAACTTCAAAGCAAGACTTTGAGCAAGAAGGGACCAGTCAAGATTGATGAGGTGATGAACATCAGTGGGGATCTCCATTGCTTTGTTCTGTACAGTTGGTACGGATTTTTATGTTATTCAATATACTTATATTCCTCAAGTTGAGGACAGTTTCAGTAGCACAACCCATGGCAAAAATCATAAATATTGGACTATCTGCCAAAAGAAAAATCCAAGAGTTAGTCTTCTCTCTTATCTTGTCTCCCCTCTTCACCCACGTCCTATCCTATCTGCCTCCCTTGGGGAAGAAAAGGGTACACAGAATGCCCCAGAATTCCCCTCTGCCTTCTGTGAAAGAAGCAAGAACCACAGCTCCATCTCTGTCCAGGGACCAAGCCTTAGTTCCCTTTGGGCCCGACATCTCAGTTTAGGATGAATCCCAAAGGGCCCCTGCTGTGTCAGATGCATAGCTGAGATTGGAGTCTGTACCTTCTGACGAGGCGAGAGATAGTTGGAAGAGAGGAAAAAGCCTGAGGTCAGAACTCATGTATTCACCTAAACAGCCCCTTGGTACCTGTTGTTTTCTATCTGAATGGCATCTGTGCATCTTATTACAAGTCCATACTTTTCTCCTCCTCAGGAAAATGGCAAGTCCTTCTGCAGATTTCAGAATCATATCATGCTTATTCATGGGGTTTGGGTAATAGCAATAATGGTAGTGATGAAAAAAAACAGAACTGAGGTATCACCCTCTTTGTTGAAGAGGGTGATGGCCAATGACCCAAGTTCCCATTCGAGGAGATCATGATATGACATGTTCCCAAGTGTCAGACTTTCCTGTGGAAAGCAGTTGTGTTCTCTTCATCTTCCCTCTCCTCTCCTCGTCCTCTCCTCTCCCCCTTCTCTCTTCTGACAGATGGCTCCCTCCAAACTTTGGAGAGTGAACTAGGACTTGGCCCTGTATCAGCCTTTGCTGTACATAGTAGTTAGTCTCTAGGATGGCCTGCGATCTCTTAGTATTCATGTCCTTGTATACTCTTCTCCCATGTTGTATCAGAGTTGATCTGTGCAACCAACAGGATACAACAGAAGTGAAGAAATGTTCCTTCTGATATTTGATTACTTTGAAACTGTAGTATCTCCTTCCTCCCTCCCTCTTCTCCTCCTCTTCTCCCTCTGTCATCATTTGCCCTGAGAAATGCCAGTTAGTGCTCATCCTCCCTCCCTCCATCTCTCTTATCTCTCTTCTCTTCTCTTCTCTCTATCTCTCTCTCTCTCTCTCTCATCACTTGCTGTGGGGGAATACATTATAAGGACATCCAGGCAGCCCACACAGAGACCCATGTAGAGAAGAACCAAGCCTGACAACTACATGGGTGATCTTGGAAGCAGGTCTTCCTGGTGACAGGCCCTGCTGACAGCTAGATTACAACTTCATGAGAAACTCAGCCAGAAGCACTTAGCTAGGCCACTTCCAAACTCCTGACCCTCAGATGCCATGAAATAATAAATGCTCATTGTTTTAAACTGCCAAGTTTTGGAGTAATGATTACACAGCAAAGATAACTAGCACAGATATATCCTTTGAGAAAATGAACACCAAGAATCCTGTGGAAATAGTTGTACCTATGCCAATAACTTCCACACGCTTTGTCTCTGTACCAGTGCAGGCAAGAAGAACTGGGTCGCAGGAAACATCATACACGTTGTAGCAGGCAGGACACTTAATGCCATTGGGTACTGAGGATTCCTGAGGCACTGAATGAAGAAAGAAAATTTTCATCTCAAAGAGTAAGCCATAAAAGGAGCTCAGAGAATTTATTATCCCCCAACCAAGATCATGCTTATTCCATGATTCCTCCACCCAAAATCAAAATTATTTAAAACTAGGATGGCATGGAGGGTGTGTGTGTGTGTGTGTGTGTGTGTGTGTGTGTGTGTGTGTGTGGAGGGGAGTAGGTATTAAGTGGAAAGATAGAGGATCTTATAGGAATTTGGTTTATTTGCTTCTTTCATGAATTGATCCTTTGCCCTGGCTGGAGAAAAATGCTTAGATGCCAGAAGGTAACTTGTGGTCTTAAAAAATACTGGTAAGAAATTTTATCATTTCAAGTTTCACATCTAAGTCTTTAATACATTTTTAGCTTATTTCTGTGAATGGCATAAAAAAGTGGTCTGGTTTCATGCTTTTGTATACATGTAGCTGCCCAGTTTTCCCAGCACATTTTTGGGAGAGACTGCCTTTTCCCCCATGTATATTCTTCTCTCCTTTGCCATAGATAAATTGACCATACAAGCATGGGTTTATTTCTGCATTCTCTCTTCTGTTCCATTGATCTATGTGTCTGTTTTTGTGCCAGTACCATACTGTTTTGATCACTACAGCTCTATAGTGTATCTTGAAATCTGGGATTGTGATACTTTGAGCTTTATTCCCTCAGGATTGCTTTGGCTACTCAGTCTTTTGTGGTACAAATTTTACTTTTATTTTCTCTAGTTCTGTAAAAAATACTGTTGTATTTTGATAGGAATTGCATATCTGTAGATTGCTTGGGTAGTATGGACATTTTAACAATACTCGTTCTTCCAGTCCATAACCAAACATTGGAAGTAATTTCACATCATCTGTAGACACATTTTTCTTTATATATCTCCTTTAGCAAAGGAAATAAAACAAAAATAAACTACTGAGACTACACCAAAATAAAAAGCTTTTGCATAGCAAAGAAAATCACCAAGAAAATAAAAAGGCAACCTACTGAATGAAGAAAGATATTTGCAAATTATATATATCTTTTAAATATATAATTAAATATATAAATAATATATAACTTATAAAAAATAAAATATATAAATAATATAAACAATAATAAAAATTATATATAAATAATATTCTAAATATATAAAGAGCTTATACAACTCAATACCAAAAAAGCCCCACGAATAATCCAATTAAAAAATGGGCATGGGACCTGAATAGACATTTTTCCAAGAAAGATATATAGATGGCCAACGGACACATAAAAAAAGATGCTCAACATCACTAATCATCAGGAAAATGCAAGTTCAGACTATAATGAGATATCACTTTATGCCTGTCAGAATGGCTAAAATAAAAAACATAGGAAATAACAATTATTTGTGAGGGTGCAGAGAAAATGGAATCTTTGTGTGCTGTTGGTAGGAATGCAAATTGGGGATAGCCACTGTGGAAAACAGTATGGAGGTTCCTCAAAAAAATAAAAATGGAAATTCCATATGATCCCATAATTTCATTACTGGGGTATTTACCCAAAGAAAATGAAAAACACTAATTTGAAAAGATATATGCACCCCTATGTTTATTGTAGAATTATTTGCAATAGCTGATAGATGAAAAAACAACCCGGGTGTCCATGGACTGAAGAATGGATAAAGAACACGTGATATGTATGTGTGTGTGTATGAATAAATAAATTTATTTATTCATTAGAGACACAGAGAAAGAGAGGCAGAGATATAGGCAGAGGGAGAAGCAGGCTCCCTTCAGGGAGCCCAGTATGGGACTCAATCCTGGGACCCCAGGATCACAACCTGAGCCAAAATCAGATGCTTAAGCACTGAGCCACCCAGGCGTGTCTATACAAGAGGATATTACACAACCATAAAAACGGATGAGATCTTTCCATTTCAAATAACATGGATGGATTTAGAGCATAAATGCTAAGTGAAATAAGGCAGTCAAGGAAAAATAAATATCTATCATGTGATTTCACTCATATATAGAATTTTAAAAATGAAACAAATTAGCAAACAAAGGTTTTTAAAAAGGCAAACAAAAACCACTCTTAAATAGCATAAACTGATGGTTGCTAGCAGGTAGGTGGGTGGAAGATGGATTATATAGGTGAAAGAGATTAAGAGTACATTTATCTTGATGAGCCCCGAGCAATATATAGAATTGTTGAATCGCTGTATTGTACACCTGAAACTAATATAATACTGTATGTTAATTATACTTCAATAAAAAAATACTGTTGAGAGAGTTAAGAAATAAATAGGCAAGGACAAACACTTTTCAACTGGAATGGAAAAGCAAACAACTTAAACCTACAAACTCATACTTAGTGTAAATCCTGAGGACCCATCCCAGCCGCCCAGCTGCCATTCAGTCTTCCTTAAAAGAAGGGCTTGTGCCTATCCCTTCACAGGAAGGAAAGACAGTCAGTGAGGAAAATCAATAGGCAGCTCAGAAGCAGAGAGACAGGTCGTAGGAAGGTACTTAGAAGACAGACATAAGGGATCCCTGGGTGGCGCAGCGGTTTGGCGCCTGCCTTTGGCCCAGGGCGCAATCCTGGAGACCTGGGATCGAGTTCCACGTCGGGCTCCCGGTGCATGGAGCCTGCTTCTCCCTCTGCCTGAGCCTCTGCCTCTCTCTCTCTCTCTCTCTCTCTCTCTCTCTGTATGACTATCATAAATAAATAAATTTAAAAAAATTTTAAAAAAAGACAGACATAAGACAATGGATTGGGATAAAGGATGGGAAGGGAGGGAGAGCAGAGATGTGTTGGCACTCACCTTGGAAGTCCCCTTGGTTATAGAGCTCATCTTGGCAGCACTGGTAGTTTTACCTGAATGTTTTATTATCTCCTAGTGTTGCTGAGAAGGTCCTTGGGACACACTTGCTTGAAGAACAACCTTCTCCTCAACATATTGTAAGAGCTTCCCTGTACAGAAGCAAACCCCAGAAGGAATTTCCCCTTTGAACCATAGAGAGAGCGATGCCCAAATGGGCTACCATTATTAAAGGATTCTGTGCTTCAAATCCTTTTGTCTTTAGTCTTTCCACTTCTCAAGGAGCCCTTCTGCATTGGTCCATGGAATAAACCAGTGGAGGGATGGTTTGTTAGCACTTGTTAGAATGGGAGTGTCATACTTCAATGAGGTGATGCAGAACAAGGATTGTCCAGTCTTTTTACCAGTGTCTCCCACCCTGCCTCCTCCCACCACCCCACACCCCCAGTCCTATCTGGGTAGAATTCAACATAAGAAAGTAGGGTAAAATAGAAGATGCACAGGAAAGCTCCAGCTGGCACCAACATCAGCACTTGTCTGATCTAATCTCTGATTCCTCAGATGAAGAATCTGAGGCTCAGAGAAATGCAAAACTTGGCTAAAGTTGACTGAGAGGTGATGTGGGTCTCCTAATTTTGTCTCGTGCCTGTTGCCTCCACCACCAACTGCTCTCAACATCAGGAGAACCACAGAAAGCTAGCTCTATCTGTTGCTGCCCTACCTCCCCAGTTCTTAGAGGAATAGCCAAGGGCTTGCTCGTGAAAAGAAACAGGGTCTGAGAGAATGTATTAGTATCTTCAGAGATTCACTGACACTCTGTTAGGGTAGAGTATACTTCCTTGTCTCACTGACAATAGACATGGTCATATGATTTGCTCTGAATACTAAAATGTGAGCAGAAATGTGTATTCTATGTTCCAGCAGAAGCTAGGGTATACTTGGAGTATGGTTCTCTCTATCTCTCTTCATTTTTTTATTGTGGTACAATGCATATAAGGTAAAAAAATACTATCTTAAAAATTTTTAAAGATTTTACTTATTTATTCATGAGACACACACACACACACACACACACACACACAGAGACAGGCAGAGATACAGGCAGAGGGAGAAGCAGGCTCCATGCAGGGAGTCCAATGTGGGGCTTGATACTGGGACTTCAGGATTATGCCCTGAGCCAAAGGCAGATGCTCAACAGCTGAGCCACCCAGGCGTCCCTATATTAAACATTTTTAATTGCACAGTTCAGTGGTGTTAATCTCCATGCTCTTTCTTCCCTCCACCATGACACCCAGCAATTCTTTAGAAAGCATCTTCTCCATCAACTTGAGTCCCAGGTTAATATGATTTAGAGTAGACATGCGGCTGACCCAGATGGTGTGAGCAAGAAATAAATCTTTAATTTTGTAGCTTCTGACACCTTGGAGTCACTTGGTATAGCAGCGGTACTTAGCCTCTTAGTACTTAGCAGTACTTAGCCTGGCTGATACCAGGATAACACATGGCTGTCATCTCTAACTTGCTGTCCACCCTGCTGGCTAAAGACCATGAAGTTTCCATGCAATAGCATCTGACTTACAACTAAGTAGAAGAAAGTGTTTCTAGCTTCTAAAATCTCAAGGTGAAGGATGCAGACCGAGAATAAAAACATCTGAAAGCAAGGGCAAATGTATACAACTGAACATGTGCTTTCATTGGCACAGGGCATGCTCAAATGGCCTGATCTTCTGCCTTGTTGAGAATGGATTTTCCTCGGATGTGAGTCTTTGAAACAGGGTGTCACAGCCAACTTTCTCATTCTAAAGAGAAAGATAGAAATGAAGAGAAGCCAGGGCAGAGGGAAACATTAGTTCTTCAGTCACTGACTATCATTTCAGGCAGGGAATTTTTATTACTGTCTACCCCTAAAAACACGTAGGAAGACACAGACCAAAGAGATGTGATGGTGTCAAGTTGTCCACCCCCAGCCTGGGGCCACCCAATGCTTGCACAATCCCTGGTAGCCTGCCACCCAAGAGTACAGGTTCTTTGAGTGACCAAGCCCTCTGGTCACTGGGCCTGACAAGGGACAGATGGTGTTTGTACTTCTTCCAAGGATAGACTATGTCATGCTTAGGCGGAGGAGGAAATAAAAGCTTCATAAACACACTCAAGCCCTCTTTATGGTATTCACTTATATACCTGGCAGATGTCCAACTCATCAAAATTCCACCCTTTTCTGAACATGTCAAATGGCCAAAGTTAGGTCGAAGTTTGAGAAGGCAGAGAAGGGTCTGGAAGTGATAGAATTGGGTTGAGCACAGGCAGTGTTCATGGTGGAACCCACCCTGGAGAAAGACAACCAGTTACTCATTTCCCCCTCAATTTCTGGCCCTTGATGTACTCACCAATATCTATCATATCCCTTCTAAGAACCTGGGCCTAAGGGAAGTATAAAAGCTTACAGTTTTTTTTTTTTTTTACCTGGATTCTGGAGCCAGAGTGCCTAGGCTCAAAGCACCTAGAACAATGCTAGCATGACTAGATTTGAATAAAGTTTAGCTATAGCTGCTGCTATAATGCTCTCACTCGTCACTTTTCATAGAGCTTGTAATTCAAGAGCACAGATAGGCAGCATTTTTCTGAACCTGAGGCTTGGAAGATAAATGGGATTCAGGTAAGATTCACGTAAGCCTGTGAAAATCCCACTCCCTGAGGCCTAGAGGGAAAATGAAGAGGCAGTTGTCATGTGGAGAAACCACCAATACCAAGAATGAGGGTCCCAACCCTGAATCCCAGATTTTTGGTTATTTCAAGAGGTGGGGATGGAACTCCTCAAAAGCCAGTCTGGAGAGCTAAGAGTAAGGTGTCATCCTGAGGCCCACCACTGTTCATCTGAGACGTGGGCAAGTCAGAGTAAGGATGTACCGGCAGGTGGCCTGATAACAAGAAGTAGGGCTGCAGGTCCTGATGTGCAGGGCATTGTGCACAACATTGTGATGCTCAGACAATCTTGCCAGTAAACCAGGGGAGGTAAAGGTTATGTGCAGGTCTGGGTGGGATTCTTGGCCCAGCATAGGGATGCTTCCCTGAGACCACTGCTCAGTGAGAATCAAGACTCTACATCCAGCTGCCATGGGATCATGAAAGGAAATGACTATAAGAGAGAAAATGTCACCCTAACTACTTCTTACTACCAGCTTAAAGCACTCTTCCCCACTCACTAATTCACAGGACCAGAAGGTATTTTCTAACCCCATACGAACATGTAATGGGCAGAACATATAAGGGTGAATGAAAAAGAGTTAGGATGAAGATATGGAAGTTTTCCAGTTAACAAAATAAGCCTAGAAGTCAAAAACTAGAAAGTTTCATGTGAGGGCTATGAATGAAAGTTTGGACAGGGTGGTGTGTGTGTGAAGGTGTGCAGCAGGGAGGCATCTTGGGTTCAAATTATGAAGGTAACTGTCTTGGTTTCTTAGGACTACCATAACAGAGTGCCACCAACCAGGTAGCTTAAACAACAAAAATGTGTACTCTCACAGTTGTGGCATCTAAAAGTCTGAACATGGAGCCAGCAGGGTTGGCTCCTTCAGGAGGCTGTGGAGAAGATACTGTCCCATGCCTTTGTCCTGGCTTCTGGTGGCTGCAACAATCTTTGTCACCCCTTGGCTTATAGACACATCACTCTGATCTCTGCCTCCATCTTCACATGGAGTTCCCTTGTGTGTCTCCCTCCTCTTTTTATAGGGATAGGGACACTAGCCGTATTAGGTTGGGGCCCACATTATTTCAGTATGACCTCATTTAACTGATAACATCAGCAATGACCCTATTTCCAAATAAGATCATATTCTCAGGTATCCAGGGCTTAGGACTTCAATATATCTCTTTTGGAGGTGCAATCAAAGTCATAACAGGAACAGAAGCCCTTGGATTCCCCCCTCTCAATGCCCCATTCCTTCTACCTGGGTCCCTCTAACTTTGTCCTTTCATGTGTCCATCCAAGTGGCTAGCACTGCTCTCCTCAGGGACACTCTTTACTGTCTGAAAGCGGTCCATCTGAGAGTGGAAATTGGGACAGCCACTATGGAAAACAGTAGGAAGGGTCCTCAAGAAACTATAAATAGATGCACTTCTGGATATATAACTTAATGAAACAAAATCACCACCCTGAATATGTCTACACCCCATATTCATCACAGCATTATTCACCATAGCTAACCAATGGTAACAACCTAAGTATCTATCAACAAATGAATGGATGAAGGAATACTATTTGGCCATAAAGAAAATCTTGCCATTTATGACAACATGGATAGACATTGGAGGAATTATGCTAGGTGAAATAAGTCAGAGAATGACGAACACTTATAATCTCACTTACATAATAATTGATAGAAACGGAATAGATTGGTGCTTACCAGAGATAGAGGGAGAGTGTGGGGGCATACCCCTTAGTTTTGTGATCTTGGGGCTAAATTTATCTTTTTCTTTGAAAAATTTGTCATGCCCTGTCTTCCATTTTAAGTACCATCTTTATGGATAATGGTCATTACAAAGAATACATGTTTGTTGCAAAAAAACCCTCAGAATGTAGAAGTATAGAATAAAAAGTGGAAGTTACCTGCCTTCTGGTGGCTTCTACATCCTGTGATTGTTTTCTGAGTGAGGATGTTCCAGGGTGTAGTCTTCCTGAGGCAACAACTGTTCCTGTAAACTGTAGAGAGGTAGTTTAAGGAAGTGGGTTTATGGATGAACATAAGATTCATCCCTAACTGGGTTCAAATTCCTACCCCTTCTGTTACTAGCTCTTCCAAAGTGGATGTTATTTCAGCTTTCCATGCCCCTCTTTATCTTTAAGCTACAAGATGATCATGGTAGTAGTCCCTATATCATGGAGTTGCTGTGAGAATTAAGTGATTTCACAAACATGGTAATTCTTGGCTACTTTTATTATTGTTTTGTATCTTCCTGCCTACTGGAGGTCTTTGAGCCAAGGAATAATGAGATGGTACAAGTTCAAGAATGTAAATTAACCAACAAAAAGCCCAATAAGGATAATAGCACTGTCTCTGAGGTGTGGATGGAAAACGTAAAAACAATTTTAAAAATTAATTTTTCCAGCTTTATTGACATATAAATGACATGTAATATTGCATAAATGTAAAGAATATAACAGTTTAAAAATATTTTTATTTAAATTCCAGTAAACAGTGTACTGCATATTAATTTGAAATATATATATATATACTGTGAAATTACTACAATAAATTTAATTAACATCCACACCTCACATGGTTACAAATTCTTTTTCTTGTGATGTGAACTTTTAAGATTTACATTCTTATCAACTTTCAAATATATAATATTGTTAACTATAGTCACCGTGCTGTGCACTATATCCCCAGACCATTTCATAGGTTGCCTTTTAGTTTTGTTGATGATTCCTACACTGTGCAGAAGCATTTTGTTTTGATACAGTCCGAATAGTTTTACTAGTTTCAGAGGCAGAGCTTAGTGATTCATCAGTTGCATATAACATCCAGTGCTCATTACATCATGTGCCTGCCTTAATGTCCATCACCCATTTACCTCATCCCCTCACTCCCCTCCCCTCCAGCAACCCTGTTTGTTTCCTAGTGTTAAGAGTCTCCCATGGTTTGCCTCCCTCTCAATTTTCATCTTATTTTTCCTTCCTTTCCCCTATGTTCATCTGTCTTATTTCTTAAATTTTACGTATGTGTGAAATATTATGGTATCTGTCTTTCTCTGACTGACTTACTTCACTTAGCATCATACCCTCTAGTTCTAGTCACATCACTGCAAATGGCAAGATTTCATTCTTTTTGATGGTTGGGTAATATTCCATATTATATCCATATATATTGCTTCTCCATTCATCTCTCAATGGGCATCTTGGCTCTTTCCATATTTTGGCTGTTGTACGCACTGCTGCTATAAACATTGGACTGCTTGAGCTACTTTGAATAACTATATTTGTATCCTTTAATAAATACCTAATAGTACAATTACTGCGTGGTAGGATGGTTTTATTTTTCAGTTTTTGAGGAACTTCCATTCTGTTTTCCACAGAGGCTGCAAAAGTCTGCATTCTCACCAACAGTGTAAAAGGGTTCCCTTTCTCCACATCCTTGCTAACATCAGTTGTTTCCTGTCTTGTTAATTTTAGCCATTCTGACTGGTGTGAGGTGGCATCTCATTTTGGCTTTGATCTGTATTTCCCTGATGACAAGTCACGTGGAACATTTTCTCATGTGTCTGTTGGCCATGTGTATGTCTTATTTGGACAAACGTCTGTTCATGTCTTCTGTCCATTTCTCAACTGAATTTTTTGCTTGAGTTTGATAAGTTCTTTATCGATTTTGGATACTAGCCCTTGACCTGATAAGATCATTGCAAATATCTTCTCCCATTCCATAGTTGCCTTTTAGTTTTGTTGGTTTTTTCCTTTACTGTGCAAAAATTTTTATCCTGATGAGGTTTCAATAGTTCACTTTTGCTTTTGTTTCCCTTGTCTCCAGAGACATGTCTAGAAAGAAGTTGCTGCGGCTGAGTTCAACAGATTGCTGCCTGTATTCTCCACTAGGATTTTGATGGATTCCTGTCTCACATTTAGGTGTTTCGCCCATTTTGAGCTTATCTTTGTGTATGGTGTAAGAAAGTGGTCCAGTTTCATTCTTCTGCGTGTGGCTGTATAATTTTCCTAACACCATTTGTTGAAAAAATGTCTTTTTCCACTGGATGTTCTTTCCTGCTTTGTCAAAGATTAGTTGACCGTAGAGTTGAGGGTCCATTTCTGGGTTCTCTATTCTGTCTCATCGATATATGTGTCTGTTTTGTATCAGAACCATACTGTCTTGATGATCAGAGCTTTGTAATACAGCTTGAAGTCCAGAATTTTGCTGCCTCCAGCTTTGGTTTTCTTTTTCAACATTACTTTGGTGATTTGAGGTCTTTTCTGGTTTCATACAAATTTTAGGGTTGTTTCATAGATCAATGGAACAGAATAGAGAATCCAGAAGTGGAACCTCAACTTTATAGCCAAATAGTATTCGACAAAGGAGGAAAGACTATCTATCCACTGGAAAAAAAGACAGTCTCTTCAATAAATGGTGCTGGGAAAATTGGACATCCACGTGCAGAAGAATGAAACTAGACCACTCTCTTGCACCATCCACAAAGATAAACTCAAAATGGATGAAAGATCTTAATGTAAGACAAGATTCCATCAAAATCCTAGAGGAGAACACAGGCAACACCCTTTCTGAACTTGGCCACAGTAACTTCTTGCAAGATTAATCCATGAAGGCAAGAGAAACAAAAGCAAAAATGAATTATTGGGACTTCATCAAGATAAGAAGCTTTTGCACAGCAAAAGATACCATCAACAAAACTCAAAGACAACCTACAGAATGGGAGAGGATATTTGCAAATGACATATCAGATAAAGGGCTAGTTTCCAAGATCTATAAAGAACTTCTTAAACTCAACAGCAAAGAAACAATCCAATCATGAAATGGGCAAAAGACATGAAGAGAAATCTCACAGAGGAAGACATAGACATGGCCAACAAGCACATGAGAAAATGCTCCGCTCACTTGCCATCAGGGAACTACAAATCAAAACCACCATGAGATCCCACCTCACACCAGTGAGAATGGGGAAAATTAACAAAGCAGGAAACCACAAATGTTGGAGAGGATGTGGAGAAAGGGGGACCCTCCTGCACTGTTGGTGGGAATGTGAACTGGTGCAGCAACTCTGGAAAACTGTGTGGAGGTTCCTCAAAGAGTTAAAAATAGATCTGCCCTATGGACCCAGCAATTGCACTGTTGGGGATTTACCCCAAAGATACAGATGCAATGAAATGCCGGGACACCTGCACCCCGATGTTTGTAGCAGCAATGTCCACAATACCCGCACTGTGGAAGGAGCCTCGGTGTCCATAGAAAGATGAATGGATAAAGAAGATGTGGTTTATGTACACAATGGAATATTACTCAGCCATTAGAAATGACAAATACCCACCATTGGCTTCGACGTGGATGGAACTGGAGAGTATTATGGCTGAGTGAAATAAGTCAATTGGAGAAGGACAAACATTATATGATCTCATTCATTTGGGGACGATAAAAAATAGTGAAAGGGAATAAAGGAGAAAGGAGAAAAAATGAGTGGGAAATATCAGAAAGGGAGACAGAACATGAAAGACTCCTAACTCTGGGAAATGAACTAGGGGTGGTGGAAGCAGAGGAGGGTGGGGGGTGGGGGTGATGGGCACTGAGGTGGGCACTTGACGGGATGAGCACCGGGTGTTATTCTATATGTTGGCAAATTGAACACCAATAAAAGATAAATTTATTTTAAAAAATTTTAGAGTTGTTGGTTCCAGCTCTGTAAAAAATGCTAATGCGGGCAGCCCAGGTGGCTCAGCGGTTTAGCGCCACCTTCAGCCCAGGGCCGGATCCTGGAGATTCGCGATCCAGTCCCACGTTGGGCTCCCTGCATGGAGCCTGCTTCTCCCTCAGCCTGTGTCTCTGCCTCTCTCTCTCCCTCTCTGTGTATCTGTCATGAATAAATAAATAAAACCTTTAAAACCTTTTAAAAATTGGTATTTTGATAGAGATTGCACTGAATGTGTAGGTTGCTCTGGGTAGCAATAGACGACTTTTGGGGTAGCATTAACAATATTTGTTCTTCCAATGCATGAGAATGGAATGTTTTTCCTTTTCTTTATGTCTTCCTCAATTTCTTTCATAAGCATTCCATAGTATCCAGAGTACAGATCCTTTACCTCTTTGGTTTATTCCAAGGTGTCTCATGGTTTGGGGGACAATTGTAAGTGGGATCCATTCCTTCATTTCTTTCATCCGTTCATGTTTAGTGTATAGAAATGCAACTGACTTCTGTGCATTGATTTTATATTCTGCGATTTTGCTGAATTCCTACATCAGTTCAAGCAATTTTGGGATGGAATCTTTTGGGTTTTCTATATAAAGTATCATGTTGTCTACAAATAGTGAAAGTTTGACTTCTTTGCCAATTTGGATGCTTTTTATTTGTCTGATTTCTGAGGCTAGGACTTCTAGCACTATGTTGAACAGCAGTGAGAGTGGACATCCCTGTCTTATTCCTGACCCTGGAAGAAAATCTCTGTTTTTCCCTGTTAAGGATGATATTCACTGTGGATTTTTTGTATGGCTTTTAGGATACTGAGGTAAGTTCCTTCTGTCTTTATACTGCAGTGAGTTTCAATCAAGAAAGAATGCTGTATTTTGTCTTTTATTAATGTTGTGTATCACGTTGATTTGCAACTGTTGAACCACCCTTGCATCTCAGGAATAAATTCCTTTTGGTCATGGTAAATAATCCTTTTAATGAACTTTTGGATCCAATTTGCTACTATCTTGGTGACAATTTTTGCATCCATATTCATCAGGGATCTTTGATCTGTACTTCTTTTGGGTGGGGTCTTTATTTGGTGTTGGGATTGATGCTGGCCTCATAGAATGAGTTTGGAAGTTATTCTTCCATTTCTAGTTTTTGGAACAGTTTCAGAATAGGTACTAATTATTTAAATGTTTGGTGGAATTCCCCTGGGAAGCCGTCTGGCCCTGGACTCTTGTTTGTTAGGAGATCTTTGAGATCTGATTCAATTTCTTTGCTGGTTATGGCTCTGTTCAGATTTTCTGTTTCTTCCTGTTTCCGTTTTAGTAGTTTATATATTTCTAGGAATGCATCCAAATTGCCTAATTTGTTGGGATATAATTGCTCACAATATTCTCTTATAATTGTATGTCTTCAGTGTTGCTTGTGATCTCTTTTTCATTCATGATTTTATTTCTTTGAGTCCTTTCTCTTTTCTCTTTTTGATAAGTCTGGCTAGGTATTTATCGATTTTATTAATTCTTTCGAAGAATCAGCTATTAATTTCATTGATCTTTTCTGTTTTTTTCCCCCATATCATTGCTTTATGGTCCACTCTATTATTTTTCTTCTCCTGCTAGATTTAGGCTTTATCTGTTGTTCTTTTATCAGCTCCTTTAGATTTCAGGTTATGTTGTGTCTTTGCAACTTGTTTCTTGAGAAAGGCCTGTGTTGCTATATACTTTCCTCTTAGGACCACCTTTGCTGCATCCTCATAGTTTAGGGGACATGTCTAGAAAAATGTCGCTACAGGAATACCAGAGAAATTGCTCTCTTCTAGAATTTTTATACTTTCAGATCTCACAATTAGGTCTTTGATACATTTTGAGTATATTTTGTGTATGGTGTAAGAAAATGGCCTACTTTCATTGTTTTTGCAAGTAGCTATCCAGTTTCCCAACAGCACTTGTTGAAGAGACTTTTTCCCATTATTTTTTCCTGCTTTGTCAGAGAGTAAATGATCATATAATTATAGATTTTTTAGTGTTGTTTTATTAATCTGTGTGTCCATTTTGTACTAACAGTATACTTTCTGAATTACTACAGCTTTGTAATAGAACTGGAAGTCTGGAATGTGTTACCTCCTGTTTTGTTTTTCCAAGATTGCTTCGGCTGCTTGGGGTATTCTGTGGTTCCATATAAATTTTAGGATTGTTTTAGCTCTGTGAAGAATGCCGGTGATATTTTGATAGGAATTGCATCCAAAGTGTAGATTTCTTTGGTTGGCATAGACCTTTTAACAGTATCTGGCCTTTTTTTTTTAATTTTTTTTTAATTTTTATTTATTTGTGATAGTCACAGAGAGAGAGAGAGAATGAGGCAGAGACACAGGCAGAGGGAGAAGCAGGCTCCATGCACCGGGAGCCCGATGTGGGATTCGATCCAGGTCTCCAGGATTGCGCCCTGAGCCAAAGGCAGGCGCCAAACCGCTGCACCACCCAGGGATCCCAGTATTTGGCCTTCTAATCCATAAGCATGGAATGTCTTTCCAATTGTGTCATCTTCAACTCTTTAATCATTGTTTTATAGTTTTCAGAGTATAGGTCTTTTACCTCTTTGGTTAAGCTTATTCCTAGGTATTTTAATATTTCTGGTTCAATTGTAAATGGGATTATTTTATTAATTTGTCCTTCTGCTGTTTCATTATTAGTGTATAGAAATGATACAGATTTCTGTGTGTTGTTTTTGTATCCTGTGACTTTACAAATTTATTTCTCAGCTATAGAATGTTTTTGAAGGAGTGTTTAAGGTTTTCTGTGTGTACTATTATGTCAACTGCAAATAGTGAAAGTTTTACTTCATCCTTGCAATTCCGGATGCACTTTATTTCTCTTTGATGTCTGATTGCTGTGGCTAAGATTGAGAGATAGGGAGGGAGACAGGGCCAGACCAGGAGGGACAGAGAGTGAGACCAGGAGGGAGAGACAGAGACCCGGACGGAAGGACAGGGAGGGAGACACAGAGCCAGAGAGAGGCTTCGTGCCTCCATGAGCAGGAGTCCCTTGGGACTGAGCGGGGGGCTCAAGGCCTCAAACCCAGCGCCTGACCAGACTACCCGGCAGAGGCATAGGCATTCTCCACTCCGCTCTGAACTCCGCGAAGGGCGGGCCTCTGTGCGGGGGGCGGGCCCAGGGGCGGGAGCGGGGGTGAGGCCACAGGGTTCCAGGAACTTGCCCCTGCGCCTGACCCCGAGCGTGACCTGAAGGGGGCCGCGGCTGGCCGCAGGAGGAGCTGTGCGCAGATGCGACCCGGCGGTGGCAGGAGGTAGCTCGGCCGCGCCGCCCCTCCAGGCCCGCGGTTCCTGGCGCTCCGGGCTCCCGGCAGCGGCTCTGCAGGCCTCGGCCCCCTGCGCGCAGGTCAGCGTGGGCCCCGGGAGGCGTGACGGGCCCCGGGGTGGCTGTGCGAGGGGCATCTGACCCTCGCGTGTGGCGCAGCAGGTGCCTGGCAGGGACCGGGAGGGGGACAGCGGGCCTTGGGGCTGCATGGAGGTGGCCCCGTGGCGAGCCGGACCCACACCCTTTGGGCCGCCAGGGTGCCGGGCAGAGGGCTGCGGGGGAGGAGTGGTGGGACCTGTTGGCGGAGGGGTCGGCGGTGGGGCCTCCTACAGGTCAGGCCAGGTCTCCTTTGGGCGGCTCAGGGAGGGTGCGGGGCCCCTCCCCCGGGCTCAGGGAGGTACCGCGGAACCCATGTGCGTGCGCTCAGAGGGGTTAGGGTGCAGGCACTTTGCAATGTCAGGGCACGGCCTTGGGACGGTGGCTTGAGGGCCTGGGCTGCTGGGCCCCAGGAGCCTCCCCAAGCCCTTGGCTCTTACTCCGCCTGCCTCCCCCTCCCAGCTCTCAGGTCCCTCCCCAAGCACCCCAGCCTGGCCAGGAGCCCGCCCCTCCCGCTTGGTCCCTGTCAGGTGAGTATGGCTACCTCTGAAATTTTTGCATTTTGAAAACGTTCTCCTTTCTCCACAGCCTCCCCAAAATTTGGTGTTTCCTGTCTTTTTAATGTTCTCACCGGTGTGAGGTGGCATCTCATTGTGGTTTTGACCTTTATTACTCTGATGGCCAGTGACCCAGAGCATTGTCTTGCCTGCTTGTTGGCCATGTACATATAGGTCTTCTTCTGTGACTTTTCTGTTCGTGACTTTTCCCGTTTTCTGGATGGGATGGTTGGTCTCTTTGCTGTGGAGTTGCAGAGGTTCTTCAGAGATCTTGGATGCTGGCCCTTTATCTGACGGGGTCATTTGCACATACCTTCTTCTCCCATTCTGTGGGCCGCCTTTGAGTTCTGTTGAGTGTTTCTTTTGCTGTGCGGAAAGTGCTCATCTTGATGAAGTACCAGCGATCCATTTTCGCTCTTGTTTCTCTGGACTTCGTGGCTGATGTAATTTGCAAGAAGTTGCTGTGGCCCAGTTCAAGAAGGGTGTTGTTTCCCGTGTTCTCCCGGGGGGTTTTGATGGAATCTTGTCTCACATTTAGATGCTTCATCCATTTTGAGTTTATCCTTGTGTTTGGTGTGAGAGGAATGGTCCAGGCTCATTCCTCTGCATGTGGCTGTCCAGTGTTCCCAGCAGCCTTGATCGAAGAGACTGTCTTTTTTTTCCCATCTTTCCTGCCTGGCCAAATATTAGTTGCCCGTAGAGTTGAGGGTCCACATCTGGATGCTCTCCTCTGTTCCATTGATCCATGTGTCCGTTTCTGTGACAGTACCACACTGTCCTGATGCTCACAGCTTTGAGGCGCGCCCTGAAATCTGGCATTGTGCTGCCCCACCCCCACCCCCTGCATTGGATTTCTTGGCTACTATTCCTGTGGCCGTTCGGGGTCTTTTCTGATTCCACACAAGTCTTCAGATGATTTTTTCCAGCTCTCTGAAGATAGTCCATGGTATTTCTGAGAGGGATTACACTATTTCTGTAAATTGCCCTGAGTCACGTTGACATTTTCCCCAATATTAATTCTTCCAAACCAGGAGCATGGAACCTTTTTCCATCGCTTTGTGTCTTCCTCAGTTTCTTTCAGACATGTTCTGCAGTGTTTTGGGTAGCAATCCTTTACCCCTTTGGTTAGGTTTATTCCTAGGTAGCTCATGGTTTTTTTGGGTGCTGCGGTTGTATAAATGGGGTTGACCCCTTCCTCGATGTCCCTTTCCTCGGTCTCATCCTCGCTTACAGAAAGGCCACTGGTTTCTGGGTCCCGAGTTTGTATCCCGCCACACTGCCGAACTTGCTGTAGGAGTTCCAGCCGTCTTGGGTTTTCTAGGTACGGTATCATGTCATCGGTGAAGAGGGAGAGTTTGACTTCTTCTTTGCCAATTTGAATGCCTTTTATTTCTTTTCATTGCCTGATTGCTGAGGCCATGACGTCTCGTACTATGTTGAGAATAGCAGCAGTGAGAGTGGACATCCCCGCCTCGTGCCTGGTCATCGGGGAAAGGCTCCCAGTGTTTCCCCATTGGGAATGAGAATTTGCCACGGGCTTTTCGTAGATGGCTTTGAAGATGCTGAGGGACGTTCCCTCTATCCCGGTACTCTGAAGCGTTTGGATCAGGAATGGATGCTGTGTTTTGTCAAATGCTTCTTCCTCTGCGTCTCTTGAGAGGATCATCTGGTTCTTGTTTTCTCTCTTGCAGATCTGAAGAAGCACCTTGAGTGCTTTCTGAGTGCTGAAGCAGCCTTGCACCCCGGGGATAAAGCCCACCGGGTCATCGTGAGTAACTTGTTAATAATGTCCTGTTGGATCCCGTTGGCTCATAGCTTGTGGAGGTGTGCATCCGTGTTCATCAGGGACATCGGTCCAGAATTCTCCCTTTGGGTGGGGGGGGGTCTTGGGTTTTGGAGTTAAGGTGACGCTGGCCTCCAAGAACGAGTTTGGAAGTATTCCATTTCTTTCTATCTTTCGGAGCAGCTTTGGTAGCACAGGTATGATTTCTTCTTGAAGCGTTTGATAGAATTCCCCTAGGAAGGCATCTGGCCCCGGACTTTTGTGTCTCGGGAGGTTTGTGTGTTTCTTTATAGGTGTGTTTCTTATTTCCTATTGGGGTTCATTTTGCCAACATAGAGCATAATCCCCCAGGGCTCATCCCATCAAGTGCCCCCCTCCGTGCCCGTCGCCCAGTCACCCGCACCCCCCACCCTCCTCCCTTTCTTCCACCCCTTGTTCGTTTCCCAGGGTTAGGAGTCTCTCCTGTTCGGTCTACCTTTCTGCTATCTGCCACTCATTTTTTTCTCCTTTCCCCTCTCTCCCCTTTCACTATTTTTTTCATCCTCCCCAGAAGAATGAGACCATATGATGTTTGTCCTTCGCGATTGTCTTCTTTCCCTCAGCCTTAATACCCTCCGGTTCCATCCAGGTCAAAGCAAATGGTAGGTGTTCGTCGTTTCTAACGGCTGAGTAATCTTCCATTGTGTGCAGAGACCACTCACCCTCCTTATCCATTCATCTTTCGATGGACACCGAGGCTCCTTCCGCAGAGTGACTATCATGGATGTTGCCGCTTGAAACCTCGGGGTGCAGGTGTCCCAGCATTTACCTGCATCTGTATCATTGGGGTACTCTCCACCAGTGCACCCCCCATGCTGTATCACAGTGCAGATCCGTTGTTACCTCTCTGAGGCACCTGCACACGGTTTTCCAGGCGTGGCTGCATCAGGTCACATTCCCACCAGCAGTGCAAGAGGGTTCCCCTTTCGCCACATCATCACTGACATTCGCTGCTTCCTGTCTTGTTAACATTCACCGTGGTCACTGGTGTGTCAGGTGGGATCTCGTTGTGCTTATGACCTGTATTTCCCTGACGGCCAGTGATGCGGTGCATTGTCTCATGTGCTTGTCTGCCACGCCTACGTCTTCCTCTGTGACATTTCCGTTCACGTCTCTTGCCCGTCTACCAGATTGGATCCTTGGTCTCTTTGCTGTGGAGTTGCAGAAGTTCTTCAGAGATCTTGGATACTGGCCCTTTACCTGACAGGGTCATTTGCACATATCTTCTCCCATTCTATGCGTTGGCTTTAAGTTTTTTGAGTGTTTCTTTTGCTGTGCGGAAGCTGCTCATCTTGGTGAAGTCCCAGCGATCAATTTTTGCTCTTGTTTCTCTGGCCTTTGTGGCTGATGTAATTTGCACGAAGTTGCTGTGGACCAGATCAAGAATGGTGTTGTTGCCTGTGTTGTCCCCTAGGATTTTGATGGAATCTTGTCTTGCATTTAGATCCTTCATCCATTTTGAGTTTATCCTTGTGTATGGTGTGAGAGGAATGGTCCAGTTTCATTCTTCTGCGTGTGGCTGTCCAGTGTTCCCAGCAGCATTTACTGAAGAGACTGTCTTTTTTGTTCCCCCTGCAAGGTCTTTGCTGCCTGGCCGAATATTAGTTACCCATAGAGTTGAGGGTCCACCTCTGGATGCTCTCTTCTGTTCCATTGATCAGTGTGCCTGTCTTTGTGCCAGTATCACACTGTCTTGCCAGTCACAGCTTCGTGGCACAACGTGAAATCCAGCATTGTGCTGCCCCCGCAGTGGTTTTCTTGGCTACTCTTCCTGTGGCCGTTCGGGGTCTTTTCGGATTCCACACAAGTCTTCAGATGACTTGCTCCAGCTCTCTGAAGAGAGTCCATGGTATTTCTGACAGGGATTGCATTAGTTGTGTCAATTGCCCTGGGTCACATTGACATTTTCCCGAATATTAATTCTTCCAATCCAGCATCATGGAACCTTTTCCATCTCTTTGTTTCTTCCTCAGTTTCCTTCAGACTTGTTCTGCAGTGTTTCGGGTAGAGACCCTTTACACCTTTGATTAGGGTTCTTCCTAGGTAGCTCATGCTTTTTTGGGGGTGCTGCAGTTGTATAATTGGGGTTGACCCTTTCCTCGATGTCCCTTTCCTCCGTCTCCTTGTTCGCATGTAGAAAGGCCACTAGTTTCTGGGCCCCACGTTTGTATCCTGCCGCACTGCCGAACTTGCTGTAGGGAGTTTGAGCAATCATGTGGTGGAGTCTTTTGGGTTTTCTAGGTACAATATAATGTCATCGGCGAAGAGGGAGTTGTTGACTTCTTCTTTGCCAGTTTGAATGCCTTTTGTTTCGTTTTGTTGCCTGACTGCTGAGGCCATGACGTCTCGTACTGTGCTGAGAATAGCAGTGGTGAGAGTGACATCCCAGTCTCGTGCCTGTTCTTCAGGGCAAGGCTCCCGGTGTTTCCCCATTGCGAATGATAATTTGCCACGGGCTTTTCGGAGATGGCTTGGAAGATGCTGAGAGACGTTTCCTGTATCCCTGTACTCTGATGCGTTTGGATCGGGCATGGATTCCGTATTTTGTCAAATGCTTCCTCTGCGTCTCTTGAGAGGATCATCTGGTTCTTGTTTTCTCTCTTGCAGATCTGATGAATGAAGCCCATCGAGTGTTCTCCGAGTGCTGAAGCAGCCTTGCACCCTGGCGATTAACCCCACTGGGTCGTGGTGAGTAACTTCTTAATAATGTCCCGTTGCATCCTGTTGGGTCGTATCTTGTGGAGAAGGTGTGCATCTGCGTTCATCAGGGACATCGGTCCAGGATTCTTCTTTTTGGTGGGTTCTTGGGTTCTGGAGTTAAGGTGACCCTGGCCTCCAAGAACGGGGTTGGAAGTGTTCCATCTCTTTTTTTTTTTTTTTTTTTTTTTTTTTTTTTTTTATGATAGGCACACAGTGAGAGAGAGAGAGGCAGAGACACAGGCAGAGGGAGAAGCAGGCTCCATGCACCGGGAGCCCGACGTGGGATTCGATCCCGGGTCTCCAGGATCGCGCCCTGGGCCAAAGGCAGGCGCCAAACCGCTGCGCCACCCAGGGATCCCTGTTCCATCTCTTTCTATCTTTCGGAGCAGCTTTAGTAGCATAGGTATGCTTTCATCTTGAAGCATTGGATAGAATTCCCCTGGGAAGCCTACTGGCCCTGGACTTTTGTGTCTCGGGAAGTTTGTGAGTTTATCGGTTTATTTATTATTGGAGTTCGTTTTACCAACATAGAGAGTAACCCCCCAGTGCTAATCCCATCAAGTTCCCCCCTCGGTGCCCGTCGCCCAGTCACCGCCACCCCCCGCCCTCCTCTCTTTCTTCCACCCCTTGTTCGTTTCCCAGGGTTAGGAGTCTCTCCTGTTCTGCCCTCTCTGCCATCTCCCACTCATTTTTTTCTCCTTTCGCCTCTATTCCCTTTCACTATTTTTGTCATACTCCCCAAAAGAATGACACCATATAATGTTTGTCCTTCACCTATTGCCTTCTTCCCTCAGCCGTAACACCCTCTGGTTCCATCCACGTCGAAGCAAATGGTGGGTGTTTGTCATTCCTAACGGCTGAGTAATCTTGCATTTTGTACAGAGACCACACACCCTCCATATCCATTCATCTTTGATGGACACCGAGGCCCCTTCGCAGTGTGGCTATCATGGGCATTGCGGCTCTGAACCTCAGGGTGCGGGTGTCCCAGCGTTTCATTGCATCTGCGTCTTTGAGGTAAATCCCCAGCAGTGCAATTGTTGGGTCGTACGGAGGTCTATTTTTAACTCTGAGGATTCTCCATACAGTTTTCCAGAGTGGCTGCACCAGTTCACATTCCCACCAACAGTGTAAGAGGGTTCCCTTTTCTCTGCATCCTCTCCAACATTTGTAGTTTCCTGCCTTGTTAATTTTGCCCATTCTCACTGGTGTGAGGTGATATCTCATTGTGGTTTTGATTTGTGTTTCCCTGATGGCAAGTGATGTAGAGCATTTTCTCATGTGGGTGTTGGCCATGTCTATGTCTTCCTCTGTGAGATTTCTGTTCTTTTGCCCATTTCATGATTGGATTGTTTGTTTCTTTGGTGTTGAGATTAATAAGTTCTTTATAGATCTTGGAAACTAGCCCTTTATCTGATATGTCACTTGCAAAATCACATTGATAGTTTTATGAGTGTTGAACCAGCCTTCTGTCCTGGGAATAAATCCTACTCAGTCACGGTGAATAATTTTCTTATGTACTGTTGAATCCTATTGGCTAGTATCTTGTTGAGAATTTTTGCATCCATGTTCATCAGGGATATTAGTCTATAATTCTCCTTTTTGGTGGGCTCTTTGTCTGGTTTTGGAATTAAGGTGATGCTGGCCTCAAGAACAAATTTGGAAGTACTCCATCTCTTTCTATCTTTCCAAACAGCTTTAGTAGGATAGGTATGGTTTCTTCTTTAAACGTTTGATAGAATTCCCCTGGGAAGCCATCATGCCCTGGACTTTTGTGTCTTGGGAGGTTTTTGATGACTGCTTCAATTTCCTCCCTGGTTATTGGCCTGTTTAGGTTTTCTATTTCTTCCTGATACAGTTTTGGTAATTTGTGGCTTTCCAGAAATGCGTCCATTTCTTCTAGATTGCCTAATTTATTGGCGTATAGCTGTTGATAATATGTTTTTAAAATCGTTTGTATTTCCTTGGTGTTGGTAGTGATCTCTCCTTTCTCATTCATGATTTTATTAATTTGAGTCTTCTCTCTCTTCTTTTTAATAAGGCTGGCTAATGGTTTATGTATCTTATTAATTCTTTCAAAGAACCAACTCCTGGTTTTGTTGATCTCTTCGACAGTTCTTCTAATCTCGATTTCATTGAGTTCTGCTTGAATCTTTCTTAACTCTCTTCTTCTGCTGGGTGTAGGATCTATTTGCTGTTTTTTCTCTAGCTCCTTTATGTGTAAGGTTAGCGTTTGTATTTGAGATCTTTCTAGTTTTTGAATGGATGCTTGTATTGCAATGCATTAACCCCTTAGGACTACTTTTGCTGCATCCCAAAGATTTTGAAAGGTTACATCTTCATTCTCATTAGTTTCCATGAATCTTTTTAATTCTTCCTTAATTTCCTGGTTGACCCTTTCATCTTTATTCAGGATGGTCCTTAACCTCCACGTGTTTGAGGTCCTTCCAAACTTCTTGTTGTGATTTAGTTCTAATATCAAGGCATTATGGTCTGAGAATATGCAGGGGACGATCCCAATCTTTTGGTATTGGTTCAGACCCGCTTTGTGACCCAGTATGTGGTCTATTCTGGAGAAAGTTCCATGTGCACTTGAGAAGGATGTGTGTTCAGTCGAGTTTGGATGTAAAGTTCTGTAGATATCTGTGAAATCCATCTGGTCCAATGTATCATTTAAAGCTCTTGTTTCTTTGGAGACGTTGTGTTTAGAAGACCTATCGAGAGTAGAAAGAGCTACATTGAAGTCACCAAGTATAAGTGTATTATTATCTAAGTATGTCTTAACTTTGGTTATTAATTGGTTGATATATTTGGCAGCTCCCACATTCTGGGCATATATATTGAGGATTGTGACGTCCTCTTGTTGGATAGATCCTTTAAGTATAATATAGTGTCCCTCTTCATCTCTCACTACAGTCTTCGGGGTAAAGTTTAGTTTATCTGATATAAAGATGGCTACCCCTGCTTTCTTTCGAGGACCATTTGAATGGTATATGGTTCCCCAACCTTTTATTTTCAGGCTGTAGGTGTCCTTCTGTCTGAAATGAGTCTCTTATAGACAGCAAATTGATGGGTCCTGCTTTTTTATCCGTCTGAAACCCTGCACCTTTTGATGGGGTCATTAAGCCCATTCACATTCAGAGTTACTATTGAAAGCTAGGAGTTTAGTGTCATCATGATATCTATTCAGTCCTTGTTTTTGTGGACTGTTCCACTGAACTTCTTCTTAAAGGGGAATTTTAAGAGTCCCCCTTAAAATTTCTTGCAGAGCTGGTTTGGAGGTCACATATTCTGTCAGTTCCTGCATGTCTTGGAAGCTCTTTATCTCTCCTTCCAAGTTGAATGAGAGCCTTGCTGGATAAAGTATTCTTGGTTGCATGTTTTTCTCATTTAGGACCCTGAATATATCCTGCCACCCTTTGTGTCCTGCCAGGTCTCTGTGGAGAGGTCTGCTGTCACCCTAATACTCCTCCCCATAAAATCAGGGATTTCTTATCTCCTGATGCTTTAAGGATCTTCTCTTTATCTTTGGAATTTGCAAGCTTCACCATTAAATGTCGAGGAGTTGAACATTTTTTATTGATTTTAGGGGGTGCGGATCACTCTATCTCCTGGATCTGAATGCCTGTTTCCCTTCCCAGATTAAGAAAGCTTTCAGCTAGGATTTGTTCAAATATATATTCTGGCCCTCTGTCCTTTTCGGCGCCCTCGGGAACCCCAATTAAAGGTGGGTTTTTCTTCCTCAGGCTGTCATTTATTTCCCGTAATCTATCCTCATGGTCTTTTAATTGTTTGTCTCCTTCTTCCTCAGTTTCCCTCTTTGCCATCATCTTGTCTTCTGTGTCACCCACTCGTTCTTCCACCTCGTGAACCCTCGTTGTGAGGACTTGTAGTTTGGATTGCATCTCATTCAATTGATTTTTAATTTCTGCCTGATTAGATCTAAATTCTGCAGTCACGAAGTCTCTTGAGTCCTTCATGCTTTTTTCTAGAGCCACCAGTAGCTGTATAATAGTGCTTCTGAATTGGCTTTCTGAGATTGAATCGTAATCCATATTTGTACCTTTGTGGGAGAGAGGACTGTTTCTGATTCTTTCTTTTGAGGTGAGGTTTTCCTTCTAGTCATTTTGCTCAGTGCAGAGTGGCCAAAAACAAGTTGTATTGGGAAAAGGAGAAAAAGAGAGGATAGAAAGAAGGAAAGAAATGAGAAAAAGAAAAAAGGAAGGAAAAAAAGAGAAGAAAGAAAGAAAGGAAAATAAAGGATGGGGAAAGCAAACAGAAATCAAAAAGCAAAAAAAAAAAAAACACACGGGGGAGTATCTTCTGATTCTGTATACTTTAAGTCCCTTGACTTCCCCTGGAACTTGTGTGTCTAGCTAGTCTTCTGGGGGAGGGGCCTGTTGTGCTGATTTTCAGTTAGCACTTGGGGGATCTGCTCTCCCCCTTCCTGGTTCAGGGCTCAGTGGGGGTTGTTTACCCCGTGAGGCCCCAGGAGGAACAACCACAGTGGCAGTGGCTGGCTCTGGAGCCCTGGATTCAGCTTCCGCAGTAACTCGGGAGCTCTCGGACTGCAGGGGCCTGGATGCTCCGGGGGCGGGGCCGCTGATCTCCTCAGCTCGGGGCAGAAGCATCCTTGCTGTCCTGGGCCCTCCTGGCCTCTGCCTGTCCTGGGGGGAGGTTGGATCCTAGGCTGTGTCCCCAGAGCCCTGTGTTCCCGGGCCTGTGCTGTTGGATTCGCGCTCCGGCCGCGAAGACCCTCTCTGCGGAACCGCCACCTGAGACCCACAGAGCTGCTCCCGGGCCACACGGCTCCCTCCACGTGGAGCCTCTACCTCTGCTAGAGCCGCCTCTGAGCTGCTCTCGGGTCCCTGCAGCCCCCTCTCTCCGGAGCCTCTGCTGGAGCCCCTCCGAGCTGCTCTGGGGTCCCGCCATGCACACGCTGCAGCCCTTAGGGAGCTGGGTGCACTTTCCTGGGGGCGCAGGTGTCTGTTAGTTTCCCAGGGAGCCTGAGGGCATCCCCGCCTTCCTGGGGTCCTGCTCTAACTCCCTGCGAGCATCTTTCTGCTTGGGAAGATTGGTTAAGCTCCTGCTTCTCCAGGACGGGGCTTTCCTCTTCTGGGGGCACTAGCCTTTGCTGGACTTCTCGTGAGGCCCCTCCCCCTTGGATGCCTTTTGTTTCTCTATTTCATTTCCCCCCATCATCCTACCTTGATAGAAGCGTGAACTCTTCTCACTGTAGCATTCCAGCTGTTCTCTCTTTAAATCTCAGGCCGGATTCATAAATTTTCAGGATGATTTGAAGGTTATCTAGGTAATTTGGAGGGGACAGGTGACTTGGGGACCTTACTCTTCCACCATCTTCCCCATCCTTATTTTCGATCTAAAAAGAAAGACAGTATGTATGAAGCCATAATGACACACGAGGTAGACACAATGTCAATGAGACTAATAAATTTTTCATCCAAGGAAATCTACCAAGAATTTGTCTAGAAAGCAATTCCAAATATAGTCAAATGAAACCATACTTTCTGGGGTGGGTGGGTGTGCTCAGTTGGTTAAGTGTCTGAGTCTTGATTTCTGTGCAGGTCATGATCTCAGGATGATGAGATTGAGCCTCACTTCAGGCTCCATACTCAATAGGGAGTCTGCTTGAGATTCTCTCTCTCTCTCCTTTTACCCCTCCTCTCACTCATGTGCATGTGCACACATTCTCTCTCTCTCTCTCTCTCCCCCTCGCAAAAAAAAATATAAACTTAAAAAAAACCATGTTTTTTAAGCAAGTACTATGTGCACAGCTATATAGGAGCTTAGGTGAATATGATACAAGGCAAAACTAAATATCTTCCCCAATGAGTATATTTCAGAGCAAAGCTAAAATGTAGAGGAGAGTTGTTCAAGTGACATTGTGATAAATTCATGTAATTCAATGTCTGTCCCATAGTCCTTCAGAGTTTATAAATAAAACAACTTTCTTCTTCTTCTTCTTCTTCTTCTTCTTCTTCTTCTTCTTCTTCTTCTTCTTCTTCTTCTTCTTCTTCTTCTTCTTCTTCTTCTTCCTCTTCCTCTTCCTCTTCCTCTTCCTCTTCCTCTTCCTCTTCTTCGGAAATAAAACTTTTAAAGCATCTCAAGAATAGTATTGGTTCTCAGGGGCAAAGTGTTTAAGACCTGAAAACATACATAGAGCATCTCTGATTCTATAGGAAAACTTCTCTAAAACGTTAAATACATTTGTGCGACTAGACCACCAAGACCAAATTCTTGAGTCTCAATTTCATAGAAATGACCACTGAACTTGAGAGAAAGAAAGCAGGTGGAGTTTATTGGAGATACCTTACATATAGGGGACTGGATAGAAAGAAAAATGTTGGGATGCCTGCATGGCTCAGGTCATGATCCCAGGGTCCTGGGATGGAGCCAACTTGAGCTCCACACTCAGTGGGAGGAGTCTGATTCTTCCTCTACCCTTCACACTCCCCCTGCTCGTGCTCTCTCTCTCAAATAAGTAAATAAAATCTAGAAAGAAAGAAAGAAAAAGAGAAAGAAAGGAAAGAAAAAGAGAGAAGAAAGGAAGGAGGGAGGGAGGGAGGGAGGGAAGGAAGGAAGGAAGGAAGGAAGGAAGGAAGGAAGGAAGGAAGGAAGGAAGGAAGGAAGGAAGGAAAAGAAAAGAAAAAAAAGAAAAGAAAAGAAAAGAAAAGAGCAATGCCCTCCTCTGAAGGGGTGGTGTGCCAGACATAAAAGCAGTTTTCCAAAGGATAAGAGGCTGGGCTTGCGTAGGCATCCTTCAGTCCCATGATCATTATTTTGTAGTCATTACTGTTTAGCAGACATAAGACAATCACAGGATTCCTTTCTTTCTGGTCAAAATTCTTCTAGGGCTCCTGGAAATTAGAAATACAGCAGGGTTTAAATTGTTACTTCTAATTTTGCCAGACAACCATCCCTCCCTGTCAGCTGTTATCTCTGGTTTGTTCTCTTTCCCATAAAAGGTATTTGTCTCTGAGCATATGGAAACTCTTGACCCTTGCCTGAGACCAGACGCTTTACAGGAGTTAAGTCGCTCTTGTTTTCCCTATACAGTCTCATTTGTACCAAATGGTTACTTACCCATAGAAGAAAAGTAAGGGAGAGAGAATTCTAGTGTTATAAATTTTATATTATCCTCCAGCAATGACCACTCTTTATTGGCAAGAAGTTATTTCAAGCTTTACCAAAGAGATGGATAACTACATAGAATGCTTATATTTTTGCCTGTGTTTATATTTTGTATACTAGGAGATTTTAAGAAAACATTCTCTTGTGATGAGGGAGGTCCGGCATAAGTAAATAAATGAACCTTGCTTGTGTTTCCATCTCAGACACTGAAGAACTTGGAGCAATTCCAAGGTGTGCTGACTCGGGATCTAAAGTGTCCTTACCTTCACAGGAGAGACCACGTACCCAGACTAGCCCCCTTTCAGGATAGTTGGGAGATCTGTTATGAATTCCCTTTAGAAACTCAGGAATATATAATATATAATACCTAATTATATAGATAATATATAATATATAATACCTAAATAATTATTATTAAGATAATGCCTGTCCTGGGGGGACAAGAGTGCCAAGAATACAAAATGGGGAGAAAAATCATCTCTTCAAACACTGGTTTCAGGAAAACTGGATATTCACATGCAAAAGAATGAAATGAGAACCTTATATGTCACCATACCAAACAACAACAACAACTCATAAATGTAAAACCGAAAATTATAAATCTTTAGCAGAAAGCCAGGGGGAAAAATTTTCATGACATTGATCGCGGCAATAATTTTTTGGATAAAATACTAAAGGCACAAACAGCAAAAACAAAAATAGATAAATGAGAGTACAGGAGATGTAGTTATTTCTACACATTAAAGGAAACAATCAACAGAGTAAAAAGGCAGCCTATGGAATAGGAAAAATATTTGTTAGCCATTTATATAATAAGGGGTTAATATTCAAAATATATAAAGAAACCTGACAAATCAATATCAAAAACCAAATAACCTGATTTTTAAAATAAGCAAAGAGGGGATCCCTAGGTGGCACAGCGGTTTGGCGCCTGCCTTTGGCCCGGGGTGCGATCCTGGAGACCTGGGATCGAATCCCACATCAGGCTCCCTGCATGGAGTCTGCTTCTCCCTCTGCCTGTGTCTCTGCCTCTCTGTCTCTCTCTGTGTGACTATCATGAATAAATACATAAAATCTTAAAAAAAAGAACAAACATAGGAAGAAAATTATAAAAATAAAAATAAATAAATAAAATAGGCAAAGAATGTAATAGATGTATTTCCAAGGAATATATACAACTGGTGAACAGATACATGACATAAGAACATGCTTAATATTACTAACCGTCAGGGAAATGCAAATAAAAAACACAATGAGATATCAACTCATGCAGTGAATTATCACCCAACACACTGGCCATTATCAAACACAGATACACATTTTGTACATAGAGAAAAAAATTGTTTAAAGATTTTATTCATTTATTTATAGAGACACAGAGAGAGAGAGAGAGAGAGGCAGGGACACAGGCAGAGGGAAGAGAAACAGGCTCCATGCAGGGACCTCAATGTGGGACTCGATCCTGGGTCTCCAGGATCACACCCTGGGCCGAAGGCGGTGCTAAACCACTGAGCCACCTGGGATGCCCAAAATTTTTTAAAGTATTAGTAAGAATGTGGAGAAATTGGAACACTTGTGCACTCTAAGTGGGAATGTAAAGTGGTGTAGCTGCCATGGAAAACAGCAGAGAGCTTCTCCCTCCCCAAAATTTCTTTTTAATTAGAATTATCTTATGATCCAGCAATCCCACTTGTGAATATTTATCCAAAATAATTGGAAGCAGAATCTAGAAATGATACGTGCACTCATATGTATTGCAGCATTATTCACAACAGCCAAGAAGTAGAAATCATTCAGTGACCATTAGAGAATAATGGATAAGGAAGTGTGGTACAGACAGGCAGTGGAATATTAGTCAGCCTTGAAGAAGAAGGGAATCCCGTCATGCTGCATGTGAATGAACTGTGAGGACATTATGATAAATAAAATAAACTGGTAACAGAAAGAAAAATACTCCATGATTCTACTTATTTGAGATATATAAAATGGTTAAACATCACAGCACAAAGTTAGAATGGTGGTTGCCAGGCAAAGAGAATGAAAGGTGGAAATGCACCTTTTGTTCCATCGGAATAGTTTCAGTCACGAGATGAAAACATCCTTGAGACCGGCTGTTCAACCAGCATATTTAAACATTTAAGAGGGTAGATTTCATGTTTATTTCTACTAAAATTAAAAAAAAGGCTTACCCAGAGTTCTTTTTCACATTTCAGCTTTCTCAACATTAAGAAATAACTGCACATTGAAAGATCCAAAATAAGAGAATATAAAAGGATATTCAAAATATAAGAGATATCCAAACTAACGTAAGCCATCCTTGGTGGAAAAGTAAAGCTTAATCCTGAGTCTCTAACACATATTAGAGCTTTTGCCTCTCATAATATTTACTTGAGATTCTCAAATACGTATTAGGTTAACGTACTTTCCTTCTCATTTTCTAGGAAGGTCTTGCCTTCCTCTTCAATCCCCCTCTTCAGCTTGAGCAACTTAGCTCTTACCATTTTATGAGATTTGTGCTCTAAGTAAGGTTTCCTTTGAGTAAGAAAAAAATCCCTATTTAAAAAAATGATTGAAAGTCAGTAGATTCTAGTACTTTCTCTTACAGGTGAGGCATACAAAGTCTAGACAGGCTTGCAACTCATTCAAAGTCTCGTAACCAGGGCGAAAAGGTTGGTCTGCAACTCAGAATCTCCATTCTCGCCAATATTCACTATGCCTCTGATTTTACTTCTATACATCAAAGATGGACACAATAACTGGAAAATCATTATTTTATGCCTAACATGTACAGCAGATTATGACCGGTAGTAAGAATGAAAGGGAAGACCTGTGTCCTTTCTCAAGGAGCTCCCATCAACATGATCTAATGGAGTTTGTTTAATGTTTTAAATGAGGGTATGATATGCATAATTTCTTAAAAAGCAAAATGAAATGTTTATAGTATATTTTCTGAAGTGGTCTAAGAATACAGTACACTGTGATGTATACAGTGTGTGTATATATGCAATTTAAGTTTCAGTAATAGAGAAAGAATGTGCAGGATCTAGGAGGCAGCATTTACTCAACTCTGCATTGATCACTGGAATACTGCTTTTTAAATCGAGAGACCACACCTTGATTCCAAATTATCACGACGTAGTTCGTATAGAGCATCCAACGTGGCTGGAGAAATAACTACTTTGTGAGCACTGACGAAAGGGATTAGAAAAGAGTAAGGAAATAGAGCAAGCAACAAGTTTAAGTATCTGAAATTCTATCCTGACAGAGAAATAAACCTTATCATGATTGGCCCTTGAAGAATATGGACTATTTTGATGCATAGGATAGATAAGCAGAATTTTGTCTTCACGTGAGGAAGATTTTCATAATCACTGGAATTATCCAACACTGAAACGGTCACCTGAGGTATTGATTACCCAGGAAATGAAGATATTGGATCTGGATCAGCATTCGGAACAGATACTGTCAAGCAGGGTTTCTTAGACTAATATGCATGTGCATATTAAATGCACCTGGGGGTCTTGTTTAAATGAAGATACTGGAAGTGTATGTAAGGGTACGAGTGTGATCCTACAGTCCTAGGAAGCATCTAGGTGATGCCCATGCTCACGGTTTGAGGAGCAAGCTTGTAGAACAATTAAGCACATTTAATTTGTACCTTGAAATAAGTGATTTAAATTTTTTTCGAGGCCTTAGGCTTTATTAGACTTTATTACCGAACACGTCATAAAAACAGCTGCTCTTTGGTTATGAGTTATCTCCTTCATCCTGACAAAAAAGGAAAATAAATCTCTTGAAGAGTCAGCCAGGGAAAGTGAATTGCCTTTTCTAAAGAGCAGGAAATCCCACATGCACTTTCAGCTGCAGCGTCCTCGTGGTTCCTTCGTTCCCTGTTAGCTGTCTGTTGTCTTCCTTAACGTTGTTGGAAGTGAAACCTTTGGCTGAGATACTTGCCTTAGAGGCTGACTTGTCAGATGGATTTCTGCAAATTGCATGTGGTAGCGGAAATGCTCATTTTTGACACCCAAAATCTTCACATAGGATTTTTACAGCCCACCTATGATAAAGACCAATTAAAAGTTTGGCCACTTGGCCATGGAGCAGCTGACTCATTTATCTCTTCTAAGTGAGACCGTCTGAGCACAGCATCTTCCTTTAAACATGAAAAATTTTGAACACTATCTCGTTTGACCATAATTAAATCTTTCAGTCCCTCAAGGAAGTGTTTGGTTTTTCTCTCCATGGTTGATTTTGGTTATTTTACCTTCATATAAGAAACATTAAAGAATACAAGAGTAAACACTTCAAAACTAGTTTTCAAAATCTGTCACAGACTAGACATAACAACCAATTATCCTTCCTTTCCCCATTCTAAGGCTTCAAATAATAGTGGGGAAAACAGTTATTATTTTATACTACAATTTTCGACTATGAGTACTAGTATCCAAGGCAAGAATTCCAGTTTTCTTCAAAGAAAAGAGCCTGCACCATCATTTCCAGAAAGCTCAAAGGAGAATTAAAAAAAACATCTATGAAATGTTCTGACATTTCTGACAGAAGTTTCCACAATGTCTACTAATTAATAGGAAAAATATAAAACACATTAATTAGTTTCCTCACAATTATATACAAATCATGACAAATTGGCGTAAGGAACGAAGTTTCAAGCTTTGTGTTCAGGCTAATGGAAACCATTCTCTTGTTTTGGGGATGATAAAAAGAATTCTTGACTTGAGAGAATTTAGGTGACATTTAATCTCGATTCACCCGGCTGGTGGAAAATGAAACCATATTTCCTCTGGGTTCAGATGTCAATCAATGAAAATACAATCCTCATAAATAAATAGGGTTGCATTATCTCACTTATTTCTTTGCCTGCTTCAGAAAGGAGCCTGTCACAAAACCATTGTAGGAGATCAATTATGGAGGAGGCCTGTGAATCAGAAGTATAAAATGGTCTCTCACAAACAGATTCTGAATCAAAAAGGATTTAAGCATTTATGGCTGGGAAAGTATTTCTCACAGAAACAAGGGGGGAAATGTAGATGTTTTGAAAAATAAATAGGACAACATTTCCTCATCAATTATGTAGCTATATATTAATCTATAACTTAAAATGTCTACTTATACATTATATATGTGTATTTATACGCAAACATGTCCATGCACACGTACGTGTACCTACATAGAAACACACATATGTGTGGGTGTTTATCTGCATATGTATACAGGTACACATATTTGCTTGTGTATACATATCACCCCGTGAGTGCATACATATTCACGTCTATATACGTGTGTGCATATATGGGTATATATGATGATAGCAGGAATTTTAATTTGAAAATTTTAACTAAAAAATTTGAAACGCAGAAGGTGGAAATCAGGCAAACCAGATGCCACCAGAATTAGTCAGGAGTAGCGCAACTCATGTTTTTAAATTATTTGTGCCGGGATCAAAGACAGCAATGACACACCTAAACATCCCTTTTGTTTTAAAGAGTCTCCACTTTCCAAAAATAAAAGAACACTATATGGAAATGTTTCAGATTTGGCTTGACTCATAACAGGTGCACCCTAATGAGGATGGCATCCACTGCGCCTTGGACCGAGTCTATGCTTCTACTGTGTAAGGCCAGGAACAAAGAGAGGTGGTCACTGAAAGGGCTTGCCTGGGACTATCCCCAATCCTCCATGCTTACAGCAAATCTTCCCCTTGCCAGGCCTTTGAGGACGGCTACATGGTACTTGGTTTGGCATCACTGCAAACATGAGTTGGAGATCGATACTGAAGATCCTCAGAAATATGAATTTTAGAAATTTCTATAGGATCGAATGAGCTGATTCTGATTTCAAGGGATTTTTTTTTCTGCTACTCTTTATTCTCCTCTTAGAAAACACAGATTGTCATAAAGGGCTCTAATGAGATCAGAGTACATGGTTTGTTGGCTGTATAAGCTTTTGCAGTTTTTGTGCTGTCAAGTCCATCTAGTTTTTTCTTTTCTGAGGCTTAGGTCTCTTTTTGGAATACCCTCTTTGCCTCAAGACTACATTCATATATATTATATATATTATTTTCTAACGATGTTTTAATTTGGGGTAATTGATTAATGCCTTATGTGTTAACATTTCTGTAAAAAGAAGATAGTTTATTCCAAGTAATTTTAAAAGAATTATAATTTTATTCCATTTAATTCTTACTTATTACTCCCAATCCCAGGGTTTAAGGTCCTTTATGTGTCATTTCTCATTTTTAATTCTTCTGATCTTCTATATGTTTGGATTTAGTATTTATATTCTCATCATGTTTTTAAGAGCTGTATATTTTGGGATCTCTAGCTTTGAGTAGTGAAGTTTTGTTTCTTTTCCTGTCCAGGGTCCATTTCATCTCTCTCTAGTAAAAGCATCATCAGCACACTGATTTTCTTCTACACATCTATCTTCCCCTCCCTAACTTCTGGCCTCCACAACTATGAGAAAAACAGGTTTTACTGTTTAAGCCACCCAGTCAGTGGTATTTGGTTAGGACAGCCTAACCACACTAATACAGAAGGGGTGCATCCTTCTTTGTGACTTTTCATTCCTGTTTGGTAAAATGTGGAATCAATGGCTGGAGCTCGTGCAGCCTTATTGAACCAAACGATAGTAGCTGCGTATTACAGGATGCACTAAGAAGAAGAATGATGGCAAGTCCACCATAACAACCCTGTTTATCTGTAACCTTTTTTTTTTTTTTTTTGCTTTTCCCATAGATGCTATATTTTATTGTAAGCACACCTGTAAGCCACTGCCAGTATTTTTAAACAAGGGAGTGGTGATATTATCAAAATTCAGTTCAGACATTAATTTTTACATCAAGAAGTAATGGCTTCCCAAGATACATTATTCCTTTCTAATAAAACCAATTTTTTTTGAGAGAGAGAGCAAGGGGTGGGGGGGGGGGGGAGAGAGAGGAGAGAGAGAGAGAGAGAGAGAGAGAATTCTAAGCAGGTTCCATGCCCAGCATGGAGGCTAATGTGGGGACTTCATCTCATAACTCTAGATTATGATCTGAGCTGAACCCAAGAGTCAGACACTCAACCAAGTGAGCCACCCAGGCACTCCTAAAAACCGATTGCGTGCATGGCCATTCGATTCAAAGATTGACTTTCCCAGGCTCTCCTGTAGGTCAGGGGTGGCCATATCATTAAGTTCTGGACAATGAGATGGAGTGGAAATTTGGAACAATTTGGTGGGGGGAGAGTAAAGCAGGGATCAGGAGTGATAGTAAAGATAATAGCAGCACTTATTTTGCATTTATAACATGCCAGGAAGCATGTGAAGGCCTTTACATAAACTAGAGTCAGCAGGACCTGTTTTGAGAGACTGCAAATGGTTTGGCATCCCAGCAGAGCAAAGTGGGTGGAGATTAGGGAGTAGAAGTGGCAGAAAATTTAGAGAATAATCAACAGGAATGTTGAAAAAGGCCTTGTGTTCCATTCTATGAAGTGAAAACTTCAAACCAAGGGTAACAGGAATCCACTGAAGGATTTAAAAGTGGGCTATAACCTGATCAGATAGCTTTTGAGAAATTTCACTTGGAGAACAGTATGGACAATGGAAAGAGAAGCTCTATCACAGGTTTATAGTAATTGTCCAGGTGAGAGGTTCTTTTGTGAAGAAATACATGAATTAACACATTAGGAATCTTTTTGACAGATACACATAGGGCTTTGTGATGAATTAAGTAAAAGGTCTTAGTGAGCTATTACCATAATTTCTATTATTGGAAACATACATTATTTTTTTATATATATTTATTTTTTATTGGTGTTCAATTTGCCAACATACAGAATAACACCCAGTGCTCATCTCATCAAGTGCCCCCCTCAGTGCCCGTCACCCATTCACCCCTACACCCCACCCCCTCCCCTTCCACCACCCCTAGTTCATTTCCCAGGTATTACTCAGCCATTAGAAACGACAAATACCCACCATTTGCTTCAACGTGGATGGAACTGGAGGGTATTATGCTGAGTGAAGTAAGTCAATCGGAGAAGGACAAACAGTGTATGTTCTCATTCATTTGGGGAATATAAATAATAGTGAAAGGGAATATAAGGGAAGGGAGAAGAAATGTGTGGGAAATATCAGAAAAGGAGACAGAACATAAAGACTCCTAACTCTGGGAAATGAACTAGGGATGGTGGAAGGGGAGGAGGGCGGGGGGTGGGAGTGAATGGGTGACGGGCACTGAGGGGGGCACTTGACGGGATGAGCACTGGGTGTTTTTCTGTATGTTGGTAAATTGAACACCAATAAAAAATTAATTTATTAAAAAAAGGAGTCCTCTGTGTGTCTCTCGTGAATGAATAAAAAATACTTTTTAAAAAGATGTTCACTTATTTAGAGTGAAAGAAAGAGATAGAGTGCAGTGGGGAGGGGCAGAGGTGGAGGGAGGAAAAATTCTTAAGCAGACTCTGCAATGAGTGCAGAGCCCTTTGTGCCACTCCACCTCACAAGCCTGAGATCACCACCTGAGCTGAAAGCAAGAGTCCAACACTTAACCAACTGCACATCCCAGGCATCTCAGCTTTTGCTTTTTTATCAGTCATTACAAGGTTGATGAAAGTGTCCTGGAAAATGAAAAAAAAGTGATAAAAGCTAGAAAATAGAGAACTTAGGGTCAAAAGAGGAAGATGGATGGGATAGAAGGCCTCCCCAAAATCAGATGTAGCCAAGAGTTTAAAAGATGTGTAATTGACCCTGATTCTTTTTTTAAGGTTTTATTCATTTATTCATGAGAGACACGGAGAGAGAGAGAGAGAGGCAGAGGGAGGAGCTGGCTCCATGCAAGGAGCCCAACGTGGGACTCGATCCCAGGTCTCCAGGATCGCACGCTGGGCCGAAGGCAGGTGCCAAAGTGCTGAGCCACCCAGGGATCCCCAACCCTGATTCTTAATACAAAACCCTCATGATATAATATAGACTTGGCCTTGTACAGATCTGGGTCAAAGTTATCATATATATGTATTTATATATATATTCAGGTACTTCACTATCTTAGACATTTAACAATTCTTTAAAAAATTATTTTATGTGATAAAATGCACATAATATAAACCTAAAAGCCCTTTTAACTAATTTTTCTCACTTGTGAAATGAGAACAAAATTACCTACCTTGCTTAATTAAAATGTATGATAAATTCAGTGATTTCAATAAGTGATCATTTTCCTTTTCTAATTTTCAGGAAAGATACAATTGAAATCACTCTATAACAAATCTAATTAGAAAGCTACTTCAGCATGAATTTACATTTTCATTAACACTCAAAGAAGAGCTAATGCATGTAGGCTTCAAGAGGGAAAGACATAAAGAAGCACAAATCTTTCTAAATTTCACTGCTGTAAAGTATAGGGATTGGTAGCTGAGGAACTTTTTACTTGAATATCAATTTGGACTTCAAAGAAGCAGAGGTAATAATCACTTTGATTCAGGCAGTCATAGGAAGTCATTGACTCAAACCCTCAATTTATACAAATGAGGCCACTGAGGCCCAACAAGCTTGAAAGAATTGCCTAGTGTCTCACAGCTAGTTAGTGATAGAGGGAAGATTTGAATAGCAATCTCTAGGATGTATGTGATGTGGGGTTTTTTTTTCCCTTAAATGCTAAGAGTATACACCAGACGATAGCCTCTTTGAAATAAAAGCTATAACAAAATAAGTATAGGGCTAGCAAATAAATACATTGCACACATCAAAAAGGAACAAAACAAAAGCCAAACATCTTCACAATGTGAAAATATTCTGAGTGGGGAATTAGCTACATAATCTCCATGGATACTCATTTGCTCCATGATGCCATGTAATTAAGGTCATTTTTATTCACAAATGTCCTTTTTGTGACTCAGTCTTTGTACAGATACGTAACAATAACAATAACAGTTATTCCCAAGAATATTAACCAAATAGGCAGATAAGCAAAGACAATCTGCTTTCACACATTTACTGAGAGAGAGAGAGAGAGAGAGAATGAATTTTGAATTTTACTGAACTACTTACAATTCCAAAAAGGTGTCATGTGTTTCTTACCTGAGTCCTTGGTACTATTGTTTCCATTGCTGCTTGCCTTTGTTGGAATGAGTGGTCAACAATGCCCTTGATCCACCACAGATATTTAAAAGTTCCTGCCTTTATATAGTTTTCCTCACTTCTAACACCTAAATACACCTGTAGTTCAGAAGCCTTATCAGTTCATCTCCCTTCTCTCTCCCAGTGACTCCTAGCTAGAGCAGTGTCTAGAACCTAGTACACGCAAAAATCTTTTCTAATTGAATAGTACTTTATATAAGCTGAGCAACAGGCTATCCATAAAATAATTTTTAGGGTAAAATCGGATATGGTGTTTTTTTCATTGGTAGGTAATTTGGTTGTGGTTTAACTGATACAAAAATCTATCATGAACTATAAACTAATATTAATCATGAACTATAAACTAATAATAAGGAATGAGACTAAGAATATACATGTGATTAGATTCAAATAGAAATGCCAAAAGAGGGATGCCTGGTTGGCTCAGTCGGTGGAGTGTGTGACCCTTCATCTCAGGATTGTGAGTTCGAGCCCCAGGTTGGACGTAGAGATTACTTAAAAAAAATCTTAAAACAACTCAAAAGAACTGATGCACTAATTTGTGTAAATGTGCAGTTTGTTACATACACATATACAAATGTATACAATACATATGAATATGTATGTGCAAGAAGTGTATATATTTCTAATTACATGAAAATGAAATTTCAACTTTTTTCTTCGTAATGCACGTGTATGTTTCATACACAATGCTTCATATATCTAGAAAATATTTGTAGCTATGTAAGTTATCTGCAACTGACCAAATCTAGAAGGAAGGAAAAATCTCTTTTGAGGAAGTAAAATAGACATTACGAGGCCTATACACTAAAGTCATGCACTTCACTGAAGGAAGAGTTTTATATTAAGAGTCTTCATCCCGTCGAGTGCCCCCCTCAGTGCCCATCACCCATTCACGGGATGAGCACTGGGTGTTATTCTGTATGTTGGCAAATTGAACACCAATAAAAAATAAATTTATTATTAAAAAAAGAGTCTTCAGGTGAATCCTGCTCGACCTGCTTTTAGAAATAACTCTAAAACATATGGGCATTTATTTTCTCTTCCCATGGAAGATTAGAGAGGAGGTGATTACACTCTTAACAGCAAGAAGTGAGAGGAACTATGGCAGATGAAATAGAAGCTTAATGTGAGAGAAAGAAACGCAGAGGCAGAGACAGAGGAGGGGAAAGAGAACTGAGGAATAGAAAGAAGAAAATGGAAAAGGAAGGTGGAAAGGAAGGAAAACAGAAACATTTAAGGGATTAACAGAGTAAGACCTTAAATGAAATGAGTAAAGCAGTTTGGGCCACATAGACAGCGGCCAGAAATGCTGCTCAGGGGAGGACAAACTTGCTCCTGACCCTCTCAGTTCAGTACCTGGGGGTGTGTGAACAAAACTGACAACAGACAAAATAACAGGAGTAAAGGCATCCACGTTTATAAATTTTTAATTTTACATGTAAAAGGACCTCACGACAAGAACTAAATACCCAGAGCTGTGGTGAGATTTGAGAGCAGATAGAGCATTTTAAAAAGGGAAAGGAGCAGGGAGAAAGGCCACTGAAGGGAGAGTAAATGAATTTTTGGAAAGACAAGTGAGTCCTTAGGAGAACAGATGGAAGATATGATGGGTTGTGCCCATGTCTGTCTGAGTGTAGTGCCTACCTTTCTGAGGCTCTGTGATGAATCGGTCTTCCCTGGGGGATGAGACTTTTGGGGAGAGGATTTAAGACAATTGAGGTTTTCTAGGGGGAGGATATATCTTTAGATGGATAAGGGGACTTCAAAGAAAGCTCTCCCTGTACTGTGGATTCACAGCTATCTTCAGCCCAGAAGAGTCCTTACTTCACCGTGGCACGTTTTGGAGCCCTTCACGTGGCAGCTCAATGATTCCTGTGAACGTCACCATTTGGTGTAGTATATATAATAAAGTGCATGATGATGAGCTTATGTCAAGGAGTCAAGAAAGACCTTTTATTAACGTGTTCTGCTCAGGAAGGTGAGGTATATTGTTATAAATTTAAAAAAGTAAATTTTGAACCCAAAACCAAATTAGCAGTGATTAGCAAACCAAATTAGCAGTGGTTAGCAAATGCGCATGTGTGTACTACCCTAACATGGTACTTACTGCTTATTTGTATATGAGTGAAAGTTGAGTATTTAGTATAGTTGCAGTCCTATCATGACAGGCTTTCTATGACCCATAAAAGCTCTCGAACATTGCATACTTAACTATAGATCCATCTACAATAGAAGAAAAAAAAGGCCATGTATAATTCATAACAGTAGAGGAGTCCATAAACCCAAACGTTCCCTGGGTAACTGAATAAAGCAAGCTAATTTCCATGAGTGACAGGTCAGACTCGCAAGCCATCAATCCTTCTTGGCGGTGAAATGGAAACCGAAGCCAGATGAAATAGCTTGTTTTCTTGCTTACAAGGGTTTTCCAGACTTCTGAGCTGATTAAAAACCAGAAGCATCTTTGAGAACAAGCAGGTGCTTACTTCTTCTACTTGAAATCGACTGCTTTTCTTGTTTTTACACCCATCTTTCCTTTCCCTTTTAACTAGTCGATGCACTGAAATATTAGCGCAGACCCAGAGACTATAAAACCATGCAGAGTAGCAAGTAAGAATGAAAAAATGGATTGATAGAATTCTAATAGGTGTATTATTTAGAATACACACCCCCCCGCTGGCGTGACCCCGACGCCCCCACCCCGCACCCAGCCCCGCGCCCCCAAGGGAAGTGGGAAGGGGGGGATGCTCGGGAACTACCTTGTTCGGTCTCCAAAGGGCACCCGCCCTCCGCCGCCGCCGCCCGGGCGCTGGGCTCCGACCTGGAGGAGCCGGCCTCGGGCTTGGCCAGGCCCGGACCCGCCAGCCCCCCGCTGGCCGCCGCCGCCGCCCTCCCCAGCGCCTCCGTGCGCGCCGCGGAGCCCTGGGCGCAGCCTAGAGTGGAAGGAAGCGCGCGAGCCCGGGAGGGACTGCGGGGGGCGACAGGCGACCGCACTCACCCCGGGAGGACGCCGCCTGCTGCTGCCTCGGGCTCCTCCGCTCTCCCCCGCCGGCTTCCCCGCCCCGCGAGGGCCGGCGAGGGGGGCCGGGCGGAGCGGAGCCGCTGCGACCAGGCTGGACATGGTGCTCCCGGAGGAGCTGCAGGGGAGGGTTTGGGGGGCGCTAAGATTTAGGGGGCCCCGGAGGCTAGAGGGGGCCCGGGGAAGGCCTCTGAAGGCGGGTGTCTGGGAACAGTCGCCCTCGGGCATCGCCAGGGCAGCCGGGGGTGTGGGGCGGGGAGGGAGGGGTCCGGCCTGTACACTGTTGCATCTAAGTGTGAGCAAGTGGGATGGACCCCACGCTTGGGCGTCTCGACTGTACCGGCCACGGAGTCGCGTCCTCCGGGGTCCCCTCCTTACCTGGTGGCTTTCCTAACAAAGTAAGAGAAGGCGAAGTCCCGGTGATCACCAGCCACGCTTCCACGGAGGCCTGATCCCGCTGCAGCTGTCCCCCCCCCCCCCCCGACCCCGGCGCCGGGGCTGCCCCGCTCCAGGACCCCCCGCGCGTCTGGGCAGCTGGCTGGTGCTGCTGTGCACCCGGCTGGGGTCCCCCCCGAGGAGGAGAGCTCTGCCCCCAGCCGCTCCCCCTCCCCTGCGCTCCAGACCCCGGGCTGTGGGCGGCGCTGCTCCTGCCCCAGGCCAGCCGCTGGCCGCCCCCGCCTCTCCGGGCCTCCCCGCTCGCAGGGGTGGCGGGTGGGGCAGGCACAGCGGCCGCGCGCCCTCGCCGGGTCCCAGGGAGACCGGGGCTCGCAGTCGCTGGGGGCCCCAGATTCCCAGGCGGCGACGGAGGCAACTGGTGAACTTGCCCGAAGCTCAGTGGCCGCCGCTGGGGTGCCCTGGGCGCTGCAAGGGCTGCAGGGGGGCGCGCAGAGGTGACGGGGGGTGGGGGGCGCGCGGAGTGCCCCACTTAAGAGAGGGACAGTCGCGATGAGTGCGCACACCCCCAGGTCCTGAGAGCAGGAGCGAGGGGCAGTTTCCACCAAAAATAAGAAGTGCTGCTACCCTGGGCACTTTGCCCCCACCCTGGGTGAAGCATCACCATCCAGCGCCCTGGGCTTGGGTCTGGAAGGAGCGGCGATCCACCTGCCTCTGAGCCCAGCCAGCCCACGGGAGAGCAAAGAAGTTAAAAAAAAAAAAAAAAGACAAATGGCAGAATTTTTATTTTATTTTAAATTTGTATTTTAAGGACAATTGTCAGTCTGTATCAGACAAAAACAAACATGAAGCCAGATGATATAAGGCAAATTAATATTTTTTAAGTAATCAAATATGTTAAATTTTCACCTGAATGGAAATAGTTCCAAATATTGCTCTTAAGTTGAACCATGAATAAACATTTCAAGTTAAAAAGAAAATTGCAGATAGCATTTTGACGTTGAAATGCAGAAAAATACTCTCATAAATCATTGTAAACATTCCCAATTTGTTGGATATTTTACAATACTAATAAATATTAGATATAAAAGCATGGAATTAAACTTAGAAAAATACCTCATATGAACAAAAGAATTATGCATACTATTGTGTCTTTTAAAGCATTTTAAATTAGGAATTGTTTAATAGATTAGCGTGGAGGCTGTGCAGGCGGAGAAAATTAAGGCCATTCCACTTTAAGTTCAGCATTAGCACAGGTACAGCCATCCCAGGCCCCTGTGAATAAGAGCTGAAATTTACATTATTTCAGTTATAGGGGAAAAAAACACAGCTTACAGCTTAATGTCTTAGGAAACCCCATATTAGGATGAGAACAGAGCCCAAGCCAAGGGCATGAAGCCCCATATTAGAATAAGAACAGAGCTCAATGCCCATGGCAGAAAGTCCCATATCAGAATGAGAATGGAGCTCAATGCCCTTGAAAGCCCCATATCAGAATGTAAACAGAACTTGAGAAATTCCTCCCCCCTTCTGAAGTTCCCCTAGACCAGCCCTTAAAACTCAGCTGAAACCCACCTCGGGGTCCAAGTCCCTGCTCCGCTGTGTCCGGTATGCTTAGACCCAAGCTCCAGCTTGTAAATAAACCCTCTTGTGTTTGCCTGGGTGTCTGCTCCTTGGTGGTTTCTCGGATTCGCAATCTTGGGCACAACAGAGGCTGCCTGAAATTCTCTCTCTGCTCCTCCTTGGCACCACCTCCTCCCACTTGTGTGTGCACATGTGCACACTCAGTCTCTCTTTCTCTCAAAAAAAATGCCAGAAAATATTTATTTTAATACTACTTGCTCTGCAATCTTATGCAGAGTATTAATTTGTTTAGCCTACCTTTTTTAACTACTCTTGTCGTAATGGGGAAAATGTCAACCTACACCTTGTCCAAATTATTGTAATTCCAGTTACTATTATTCCTTTTTTTGGTTATTTCTTTCTATATTGTTTGGTGGGTTTCTCCCTTATCATCAAACAATTTAGTATACCTCAAAAGTGAAAGTCTATAGAGGATTATACAGAATGATAATCCCTTTTGCTTATTTGAATTTATGTAGGGCTCTCCAAATTCTTGAGGAGTTATTTTATAGTTTCAAACTACAAACAGCTTGACTTTGTCAAGTCACTTCATTAGCAAATCCGTCTGTTAGTGCAAGAATAAACATGAGGAGGTTTTGAGGACATATATTGTTTTGTTACATCTCCATCAGACCATAAAGGATCTGAAGCATCTAAGCCATTACTGAGGAAAAGACAGCCTTTGTTTTCAGGAACTTGGCACCTGATACGACTGTGTCTAGCAGTGTTGATGTGAATGAAATATACAATGAGGAGTCAAGTGAATAATTCACTGATGTGGTCTTTATAATTTGTTAAATCCTTTGTGCATCTGGGAAACTCCAGGAACTAAAATAATTGAAAAGGTTGGGAGGGTTGACATTAAAGTGTCTCCAGGTGGAATCACACCTCTCAAGAAAAATACATGTTAGTTTTATTACTTGGCCATACTTTATCAAGCCTTTTTCATTTCATCTCTTTCTTGATCCTTTGCTCTGATTCTCTCTCTTCCAAATAAAATCTTGTTTCTGAGCACACAGTATATATTAACCTTCGATCTCTGTGATATTCTATCACAAATCAAAGTTATTAAAGGTATTTTGCATTGTTTTGACCATAAAACATAAGTTAAAAGGACATTCTTGGGATCCCTGGGTGGCGCAGCAGTTTAGCTCCTGCCTTTGGCCCAGGGCGTGATCCTGGAGACCCGGGATCGAATCCCACGTCGGGCTCCCGGTGCATGGTGCCTGCTTCTCCCTCTGCCTATGTCTCTGCCCTCTCTCTCTCTCCTCTCTCTCTCTCTCTCTCTCTGTGTGTGTGTGTGTGACTATCATAAATTAAAAAAAAATTTAAAAGGACATTCTTTTTCATGTATTGAAAATGGAGCATGTGGCTATACTTTTAGCTAAGCGAGTGGCCTTTTTACAATGGTACATCTTCCCATTTCTGTTAATGGAAAGTGTAACTTAAACAGGCTGTAAAGGAGGTATTGCCTCATCTGCCCTTGTTCACTCTGGACTGACATTTCTGTATTCTCTTGAAAATAGGCAATAACGTCCTATGGCTGCAAATGTTGTCTTTTGTTGAAAGGAGTAAAAGCTCAGGGCCTCTATATGGCTTGGTTTCTTTGGGTCATGACTATTTTCATAACTGTTTTATCACTATGACACTGCACTCATTGCATTCCTATATTCCACAGATTTTGAAGAGCCTGCTCAGAATATAGAAGATCTCTTCAGAGTCTTTGTTGCTCTTTAGTTTATTAAGTGAAGCTTATGGTTCATCTAGTTCCGTAGTTCATAACCCAGGGGAGCAAGAAGAGAATCACCTATGGGGCTTTTAGAAAATATACATGATGATTTTTGAGTGGGGCCCAGACTTCAGAATGTTTTTAACCTCCCACATTTTCTTCCCAAGATGATGTTACTGAGCCTTTAGAATTGGTAATCACAGAGCTATTCACACAACCGTTTTCTTCTGTCTCAAGAACTAATGCTACATAATGGTATAATACACCCAAAGCTAGCCTGCCTGGCTTCAAATCCTGGCTGCCACTTTTTAACAGGGTGCCTTTAGGCAAGGTGCTTAGTGACTCTGATCCTTAGTTTCCTCATTTGGAAAGTGGGGATGGTGGTAATAAGAGAACATACATCATACATACAAAACAACCAACCTAGAGTCTGGTACCTAGAATGAAGTATAAAAGTATGTTAATAAATATTTAATTCTACTTAGAGCATTTTTATATTTCAAAATTTCTCCCAAACATTAGGGCAAGCCTTGTTTATCTGTATATAATTTATGCTTTTAAAAAATATTTATTTGTTTATTTTAGAGAAAAAGAGTCTGCATGTGAGGGGCGAGGGGCAGAGGGGAAAAAGAATCTTGAGCAGACTCCCTGCTGAGTGCAAAGCCCAGGGGGGCAGGGTGGGGGGCTCCAGCCCAGGAGGTGGGATCATGACCTGAGCCTAAATCAAGAGCCAGATGCTTAATGGGCTAAGCCACTCAGGCGCCCCATGATTTATGCATTTTAAGTGGTTAACAAGTTGGTGTTCTAAGCAATGACTTAGGACTTTTTTTATTGTTCGTTTCATCACCCCCATAAATACCCAGTGTATGCTCAAGAAAATCCAGTGGATTGTACAGTTTCATTAAATTTGATTATTTATACCCTCATTTTTTTCCAAAAGAGTTCTGGGCAGGTATCTTACAAAATAAATATATAATATAACGAGTTAAAAGACTACATATTAAAATCAGAGCAAAGGGTAAACAAGAGTAGGAAGATAAATTAGGCTTTTAAGTTTAGCTACCAAGAAGGTACCCTATAAGGTCCTGTACTCTTCTAGCACAGGCCCACATCACTCTTTCAGGGCTAAATTCATGCCAAAGTGATATTTTATGTTATCTGTGCAATAGCTTTCCTGTTAACACAGGAATAGAAAGATGACTTTTATTATCGTTGTTTTCACAAGCAGGAAAATTTAAGTTCTAAAAAGTAAGTTATTCTCTATGATTTTATGGGTTAGTGACAATGAAATACCAATGTTCAGATGTTGTTTGCTTTACCTAAAAATAGCTTAAATTATATAATATTATAAGATATAATATAAGCCCTTTAAAAATACCTGTTAGACATTATCACCTCATAAAAGACAACTCTTTACATTCAACTATCCAAAGGAATGAGTCTACAATGTGTGCCAGATATGGCATTTATTTCCGTTTCTATGATCCACTTTTACCAAAGCATGCAACTGCTTGTGGTTAGCTCTCAAGTCTAAAAAGGAGATTAATAAGAAGTTGAGCAGTTTGGCCTATCATTCACCCACAGTCTCCTCTGGACATCCTTCCCCTGTGTTGTTGAGCAGCTGCCACAAGTATATCCTACAATCCAAGCTGTAAGGCATGCATCCCAGACTGTAAGAAGATAGGTTCTCAGCTTCCAAAGAATATGCCATGTTCTTGTGGACTAATTCACTAGGATAGGAGAAAGACAAAATAACAGTCGAATCTAAATTTGTTAGAAACGGGCTTAGTGCTCCAACACTATCACCTCTGAGCTTGACTGTGACAGCATTTTATTCTCTGTGTCCGAGAAAGCAGGTTTGAGATGGAGCGTATTAGTCACTGATGACATTAAAATCCTTAGGATTGTTTTGTGAATCCATTCCAGACTAAAAATTTCCAAGGATCTTAAAAGTTATAGTGGCTCCTGGGACTTCCGAGGAAATGTCACCTGTATAGTATATATGTAAAATTTCCCCACCTACATAGCTAAAATATTTCAATCTCACTGAAAATAATAAGTTGGCAGGAAAAGTGGAACTATGAGGTAAATGCCTCCTAATTACTCTAATTCCACTTTTGGTCTTAAGTTTGATAGTGTTTTATATTTCAGACTGATAATTTTTTTAAGATTTTATTTATTTGTTCATGAGACAGAGAGAGATTGAGAGAGGCAGAGACACAGGCAGAGGGAGAAGCAGGCTCCATGCAGGGAGCCCGACGTGAGACTCGATGCCAGGTCTCCAGGATCAGGCCCTGGGCCGAAGGTGGCTCTAAACCGCTGAGCCACCCGGGTGGACTGAGACTGATAATTTTTCGGCCTGAGACTGATAATTTTTAACTTCGTATTCTTACTAATCCATTCTGAAGGTTGAAGAATGTTAGTAGAAACTCCATCTGTGTTTTTATTCAGAACATAGACAATTACAGGTTTTTGTGGGGGGCTTTTTGTTTTGTTTTGTTTTGTTTTAAGTAGGCTCCAACACAGGGCTTGAACTCATATCCATAAGAGCAAGATCTGAGCTGAGATCAAGAGTTGGGTGCTTAACCAACTGAGCCACCCAGGCACTCCAACAATTACAGTTTTTAATTTCTTTCTTTGGTGGGCTGTCCTTAAAAGTATAATCCTCTTTTTTATATCCCATTCACTACCTTCTGGGATAGCTGTTATCACCAGCAGTATTTTTATTCATTCATTGGTTACCATTGACTGCTTATAAAGCACCTGGTGCTGGGTTAGGTATTGTGGAGAATATGGAGAACGACAACTAAAAAAACTTAATTGGTAGTAAAGAAACAGATTTTCATGTTTCATCTGAGTTTGAATCTCAGCTCCATCATTAATCTGTTGTGAAAATTCTCCGTTCTTTTCCTTTATCTATATGTCTATCCTTGGCTAGTTCCACACCATCTTGATTACTGAAGCTTTGTAGTATTGACATAGGGAAGTACATTTCGTAGCTTTGTTCTTTTCAAAGATTGTCTTTGCTATTTGGGGGTCCTATGAGCCTCCACATGAATTTAGGATCAGCTTGTCAATTTCTGGGAAAAAATTCAACTGGTAGTTTTAATTGGAATTGTGTTGAATTTGGAGATCAATGTGTGGATAATTTCCATCTTAATAGCATTGATTCTTTCCATTCCAACATGTCTTTCTATTTATTTAGGTCTCCATTGATTTAAAGTTTAATGATGTTCTGTACTCTTCAGTGTGCTTACATTGCACTTCTTTTGTTTGATTTATTCCTTAGCATTTTATTCCTTTTGATGCTTTATCAATGGAGTTGTTTTCTTAGGTTCATTTCTGGTTTATTTATTTTTTGTGCATAGTAATATAATGAATTTTTGTATACTGGTTTTATGTCCTGCAACAGTGCTGAATTCATTTTATTAGGTCTAATAATATATGTGTATTTGACATAAAAATCATGTAACCTGCAAATAGAGATAGTTTTATTTCTTCCTTTACAGTCTGGATGCTTCTATACTTTTTCTTGTCTAACTGCCCTGGTTAGCATCTCTAGTTAATGTTCTGTAGAAATAGTGCAAGTTAACATTCTTTTCTGATTGCTGATCACAGGGAGAAAACTTGCAGTTTTTCACCATTGATGATGTAAACTGAGTCTCTCTTTCTTTTTTTTTTTTTTTTTTGATAGATGTCATTCATCAGGTTGAAGAAATTTCCTTGTACTCCTCATTGGTTGAGTATTTTTTCTTTTTTTTTTTTTTTTAATTATTTATGATAGTCACACAGAGAGAGAGAGAGGCAGAGACATAGGCAGAGGGAGAAGCAGACTCCATGCACTGGGAGCCCGATGTGGGATTCGATCCCGAGTCTCCAGGATCACGCCCTGGGCCAAAGGCAGGCGCCAAACCGCTGCGCCACCCAGGGATCCCGAGTATGTTTTTCATGAAGGAATTTTGAATTTTGTCAAATGCTTTGATGATCATGAGGCTTCTATCTTTTATTTAGTTAATATACTATATTACAATGACTGATTTTCATATGCTAAGCCAATTTGTATTTCTGGGTTAAAACCCCTTTAGATATTATTATTATTATTTTAAACCACTGTTCTAGAACAATGTTTCCCCATGTATGCATCAGAACAAACACTCCATAGGTATGCTAATAGCTGCTCCATGAAAAAAGAGGTACATTAAGTAAATTTAGGAAATGCTGGATTCGAATTAAAGAGGTTTTTGTACAGTGCACTATCTCAGAGACTATAATATACTGACACACTTTTCATATCTCCAAGAAGGAGGTATGGTAAACCATATATTAAAAATTTATTTGACAAGAGTATGTTGTGAGAGTCATGTTCCATCAAACACACCTTAAGAAATTTTGGTCCCAAGAATTTTGATTAAACTTCTCTATCATGTAGTAGTAACCAAGAAAAGCTTAAAACTTATAGGATAATCAATTTTAAATTAATTACTATCTATAAAATTCAATCATCATACAATAAATATTTATAGAGTGTTTATTATGTGCTAGGTATTCTTTTAGGCACTGGAAAGACAGCAATAGGAAAATATGACAAGAGAAATCTCTGCTTTTATGGAGCTTGCATTCTGGAAGAGAGGCAAACAATAACTATAAAAATCATGCAAATTATATTATAAAGTATGTTAGAGAACATTATATATTACATAAAAAAGAAAAATCAGGTAAGCTCTGTGACATCATTAGTATCATTAGCAATAATATCTTGGATTTGATACCAAAAGCAAGGGAAACAAAGCAAAAATAAACAAGCAGGACTACATCAGTGAAAAAACTTCTACAGAGCAAACGAAACCATCAACAAAATGAAAAGACAACGTACCAAGTGGGAGAAAATATTCACGAATCATGTATCTGATAATCATGTATCTGGGTTAATATTCAAAATTATTAAATAACTTACAAAACTCAATAGCAAAACAGAAACAATCCCATTGGAAAATGAGCAGAGCAATCTAAATGGATAATTTTCCAAAGTAGACACAGGTGGCCAACAGAACAGGTACACAAAAAGATGCTCAACATCACTAATCATCATAGAAATGTAAACCAAAACCACAATTAGATATTACCTCATGCTTTTTAGGATGGTTAATATAAAAAAAACAAGAAATGACAAATATAGGTGAGGATGTGGAGAAAAGGGAACCCTTGTACACTTTTGGTGGGAATGTAAATTAGTACAGTCACTACAGAAAACAGTATGGAGTTTCCTCAAAAACTTAAAAATAAAACATTCATATGATCTAGGAATTCCACTTCTGAGTATTTATTTGAAGAAAATGAAAATACTAATTTGAAAAATTGCTTGCATCCCCAATGTTCACAGGCAGCATTATTTACAATGGCCAAGATATGGAAACGATATCAAGTGTTCATCAGTGAATAATAAAGAAAATGGGATATATAGATACAATGGAATATTATTTAGCCATTAAAAGTTAAATCTTTCCATTTGCAATATCATGGATAGGACTTGAGGGAATTTTGCAAAGTGAAATAAGTCAGACACAGAGAGAGAAATACCATATGATATCACTTGTATGTGAAATCTTGAAAACCAACAAAACCAAACAAATAAAAAGAAATGAGCTCATAGATACAAAGAGCAGATTTGTGGTCACCAGAGGCAGGGGGTGAGTGGTGGGTGAAATGGATATAGGTGCTTGTGATAAGGTACAAATTTCCAATTATAAAATAAATAAGAAAAGCTTAAAAACTTATTTAAAAAAGTTTTATAACCGGGTGGCTCAGCGGTTTGACACTGCCTTCAACCCAGGGCCTGATCCTGGGGACCCAGGATCGAATCCCACGTCGGGCTCCCTACATGGAGCCTGCTTCTCCCTCTGCCTGTGTCTCTGCCCCCCCCCCCAATCTGTCTTTCATTAATAAATAAATACGAACTTAAAAAATAAAAATAAAATAAAAATAACATAAATAAGTCATGGGGATGTAATGTACATCATGGTGACTATATTTAATATTGTATTGTATATTTGACAGTTGCAAAGAAACTAGATCTTAAAAGTACTTACCAGCAAAATAAAAGTGTTTTTGGTAACTATGTAGATAATGGATGTTAACAAGACTTATTGTGGTTTTAGTTTTATATTTTTATTTAATACATTTACATTTTATATATCATTTATATGTATATGTTTTATTATAAATGTTTTGATTTCTGTAATTCTAGATAATAGAGTGAAATTTATTCTGAAATTCATGGCAGAAGCAAAGGACCTTTAGGAGAGAGATCATTTATTTTGGTTTCAGTTTGTTATAGTTATGGATGTACCCTTTTTCTCCATAAAAGAGGTGTTACTCTTTGATTTCTTTATTTTCCACTATAACCTATGAGGCAGTTAATGGCTCCCTATACATATACATATATGTATATACATATGTGTATCATTACAAAATGACCCAAACCGTAATTACACTGGGGTAAAAATCTGGTTTCCCTGAGAAACATTCAGGCTCTGGCTATCTCTTTTCTTCTCTTTATGATTGAGACTAAATCCTTATACTCTGTATCAATCATGATTCAGGGGAGAAGAAAAGCCTCCTTCTGGGGTGCTAGCATCATAGCTGCTAAGAAGGCTTTAGCCACACTGTTCCTGAGGAAATTTTAAATGGGCTGCTTGTAAAATCCCATTTTCCTTCAGTTTTCATCTCAACTTCAGTTCTCAATTGTTAAGTAGCTTTTGGGGGGTCACAGATTTGGGTATTTTTCAGTGAAATTATATTCGTTGTGAATATTTTCTATTTAGTTAGTCTACTCATTTTAGGAAATCTGTAATGTGGATATTATCCTTTCTTGTGACTTCAGTTCTTTCCAGAGAGTACTTAAATATGAATATCAAAAAATTAATACCATAGAAGCACCTGGGTTGCTCCGTTGGTTCAACATCCAACTCTTGTATTCAGCTCAGGTCATGATCTCAGGGCCATGAGATGGAACCCGTCATTGGTCTCTGCGCTGGGCTTGGTACTCTCTTAAGATTCTCTCTTCTTCTCTCTCTACCCTCTGCCCCTGCACACATATACTCTTTCTAAAAAGAAAAGTACCATGACTCTAATGCCACTTAAGGCAGAATATGCAAGTAGGCTGGGTGTTGTTTGCTGGAAAGTTGAAAGATAAAAGATCCTACAAATGAAATGAGTATAGCAAGTTCTATGATGTCATGTGCTTACAACACAAAAACAGAAATCACTTAAGAAATAAACCCAATTAGTTGTCTTATGAGTATTTGGATACTACTAGTATAACGTGTTCTCTGAAATAATCATTGCATGGAGTCAGAATCTGTATATATGATATAAGTATATAATTATATAATATATAACTTACATGTAACAAATATATATAAAATAAGCATATAACTGTATATGTAATATTTATAATTTTATAAATATATGAACATAGACATTTGTAATTTTATAAATATGTAAATCAAATACTAATAGACATTACTTTTTTCAGCTTTGTTCCCTATATGAATCTACGTTAAAGCATGTAGATAGAAATAATAGGAGCCAAAATTGAGAGCAATTTTTCAGTGAATTTTTGTCATGAAATGTTATTTATCTGTACTTTTAAGACCTCTCAGAGGTATTGTTTTTCTAAAGCTTTTCTTTTGCCTCGTTAAAGTCCACTTTACAATGATTTTGATGATGCTGAATGTTTGTGGCCTTGATGCTAGATTGTATCAGAAGCAATAGGACAGATTACTAATTTGAGATTTGGCATTTGGAAATCATGAGGCAAGAAATGGGCAAGAGACCCTGGAGGTTGGTAATCGGACCCAAAGCCCTTTAGAGGGTTAGTGGTTGAGCTAAAGTTGTGAGTGACAGAAGCCACTCATCCAAGGACTGATTCTTATGGTAGAAAACAGATGGTCTAAGGTTCTTCAGTGATCTTTCCAGAGTGTATAGTGCTTTCTGCCTTACCAAAAAGTAACAGACACTTTAAAGCCTCCTTGAGCTTTAGGACCCCCCTTGAGGCTCCCTGACTGGGTAGCTGCCCAGCCATAAAGCCTGGACTTATTCCAGGTATCAAACATCCCAGAGTGTTCATGCCAGATGCAGGCTGGATCCAGGGCCAAAACTCAAAACATCACTGGGGACAATCCTCGTGGTTTTCCTATGACTAGTCTCAATGTGCATTACATTGAATTAATTTGAATTAAGTCTATTTAACTCAAACTTTTGTCATTATCATATACATAGTATCCATCTATCTATACACAACTATACCATATTTATACACACACACCATTCTTATGTATGTGGCTATTTCAGCTACTCCTATTCAGTGAATGAAGATATTTTGGTTCACTCTTCCAGTACAAATTAAAGCAACATTTTGCCGGAATGTGATGTACATGACTCTCTCTCTCTCTCTCTTTATATATATATATATATATATATATATATATATATATATATATATCTCTTAGAGGCAACAGAAGTGAAGGAACAAAAACAAAATGTGTTTTTAGACATGTAAGCAGCATACCAAGTCATTGCCCAAAAATGACATTCATCTGCAATATAGTCTTTAACATGCGGGACAGTTTATCACCAAGTAATATATGACTCAATGGCTAAATTGTGAATTTTTAAAATATTAAATTCTGTTTATATTTCCTCATTGGCAGGACATGAGTTAGTTCTCCAACATCTGTCCTGTTAAGAGCTATTGCCAGTGCTGTGACTGTGGCATGCTCAGTGTCTGTTTCTTTCTCTCTTTGGAGAGAGGTCTTTGGAAATTGGTTCTGTACTTAACTTGATAGGAAAGAAATGCCCTCACTGACCTCCCTCTGAGCACTTGGGCCTCTTTGTGGCTTGGTTCCTTTGTGTACATAATGAAAATCCTCTTAACTGAATCTTCCACCAAATGTATGATTTACATTGATTTGATGTAAAGGGTATCTAGCTACTAGTAGAAAAACTATTGGGACACCTGGGTGACTCAGCGGTTGACCATCTACTTTTGGTTCAGGGCGTGATCCTGGGATCTGGGTTCAAGTGCCACTTGGGCTCCCTGCAGGGAGCCTGCTTCTCCTCTCCGCTCTATGTCTCTCTGCCTCTCTCTCTCTCTCTCTATGTGTCACACATGAGTAAATAAATAAATCTTTTAAAAAGCCTATTGCCACTGTAAGTATAAAAAGAGAACAAAATTTTGATCTAAGAGATCATAGTGACAATTCTTTTCTTCCTGTTCGCATACTCTGAAGGGGCAGTTATAGCTAACAAAGGAACAAATACAAAGAGTAAAGACATCACATAGGATCATCACACAGGTATGCAAAGGAATGGTTCAGAAATGAGATCTGCGACTTTATTAGGTTTTCTGTGTCTTGGAATGTAGTGAAAACAAGGAAATTGTCTCAATTCAAAGGTTTTCTTTTACCTAATATGTTCTAAGAGAGAATGAGTTGGGTATTTCTGAGTAACTCTGAAATTTACTGTTTGTACTTATTTGCTCTCTCACTAGGGAAAGAGCACAAGAGTGAATGAGGAAGAGTGTAGGCAGACCTTGTGTTACAGAATCTTTCCTGCTTAGTATATTGTCCTATCAAGTGGTAGCTGAGTGAATCTACA